>NW_024429186.1:5913674-5995032 GCF_017639785.1 Mesocricetus auratus
GGATCTTGCTTGTTAGAACAGAGAGGTGCAATGTGACCAGCCTTGCTTCAGAGGATTTGTCCCCTGAACAATTAGAGGATAGAGAGCCTTGAGAGAAGGTAAACCGATAAAATCCATGTTTTGCTCATGTCATGTAAGATACCTGCTGTGGTACATCCTATCTCTGTGGTCGCAAACTTTGATTTCCTGTCTGAGGCAGAGCTTGTCAGGGACTCTGTGGTGATTTCTGTCTTTCCCCTTTCCTTTCTGAAGGAAAACAGAGGCTGATTTTCATTCTACAAAAGTAAGAGACCTCAAAGCGTGAAAGAGAAACCAAGGAAACCTGTGTCACACGTGTACATTTATACCCAGAGTGGCTGCAGGTATCCCCTGCTAAGAAATGATCAGCCTGCATGCTTGAGGAAATCCCAATGGTCAGGAGAGCAATAGAGTAAGGGTTGAAGGCAACAACCAGTTGGGACTCAGACATGGTCAGAGAGAAAGTATGCTCACAAAAGATGGGATTCTTAAAAATCCAGAGTGTCTTGCTATTTCAGATGGAAATCTCATGTTGAAATTCCTTACCACCGTAGGTCAACTTCCAAGGAGTGACCACCTCCGATGAAATATGTGTGACAACCTTGAAAACACTGGGTTGTTTGGAGCCATACAGAATATATACTATTGCAGAAAATTCAACACGTGGAAATTCTAAAACACTCCAGTGTTATCCACAAAAGTAAAATCATTTGTGAATAGTTTAAGAAAACCTAAAAAATAATGTTTAGAAAAATAAAAACATCATAGCTAAAAGTCTTTTATTCACAGTATTTACTCACAGCTTCCACAAACGTTAGAAATGTAACTCAAAATATCAAGAAAACTTGAACTCTAGAAACAGACCAGAGTCACATTGGAGACCATGCAAATTCTGATAACTGACATGGTGTTCATGATATTTTTTGTGACTGGAAATGAAAAAAAAAGAGAGGATGAGTTCAGAAGGGACACTCCGGCTTCTTCTTATTTTCTCCCAGCTGAACTTATAGATGTTGCTTTCACCCTATTTCACCTCAAGCTCAGGTAACATTTCAGACTCACTGCTGCCACGCCCAATAATTGTTGCCTAAGTCCTCAAGTTGTCTGGGCAACCAGCAGGGCTGGGAGTCTGAAGAAGCCCTTTGTCCACTGTCAGTGTCTCCCATCTCAGGCAGTGGCCACAGCAGAGTGTTTTAGCCTAGCTCCATCTAGGATGTTGTCTCTGAGCTGGAGCATGGGGCTGGTAGGAAGACCTGTGACCCTCAGGGCCCCCCTCTTGCTGGTTGCACTCTGGGTGCTGCTCCTGGTTCCAAGCCAGTGTTTTCAAGGCCGTCCTACATGGCGTTATATCTCATCAGAGGTGGCCACTCCTCGGAAGGTGACCTACCATGGCAAGGGTTTTCAAGTTCCAGGACGGCTCTCCTACAGCTTGCGGTTTAGAGGCCAGAGACATATCATCCACCTGCGAAGAAAGACTCTTGTTTGGCCCAGACACTTGCTCCTGACGACTCAGAACGACCAAGGAGCCCTACAGATGGATTATCCTTTTTTCCCTGTAGATTGTTACTATTCTGGCTTTCTGGAGGGGATCCCTTATTCCACGGTCACTGTGGATACTTGTTCTGGGGGCCTGAAAGGTGTCATGATGTTCGATGACCTTGCCTATGAAATCAATCCCCTCAGTGATTCACACAGGTTTGAGCACGTTATTTCTCAGATAGTAGCTGATTCGTCTACAGTGGGGCCAATGAATGACTGGAAGGACATGAAGCATAGCACGGAACCCTCCTTCTCTGGAACAAATTCCGGTGTAGCTCCCAGATTTTCTAGTAGAGACTATGCTTCCCATGCAGCTACTGTCAAAGGACATTTTCTGGCAACCTGGAAATTATATACTGTAGTCTACAATGTTACAAGGAGTTGCGTTTATTTGTTTTCGCTAGTTAGTTTAATGGACACTTATCTGAACAACATCCATGTACGATACTTTGTTATTGTTTTAACTGTGTTCAACCATGGAAATCCATTTCGAGCGAACTACAGAGTGCCAGGAGGTGATTTTCACAATTACTATCTGGCAAATTTTTATCACAGATTTAGACCTGACACATCAACTATAATTGAGTATGAGGGGGTGAATGATGAAGATGTCGTTCCTATTGCACGTGGTGTATGTACTCAGAATTCTTTAATCTGTATTGGTCAAAATCGCCGAGCGTATATATTTATGTCTATGATAGTAGCCAATCGTGTCGGGAGGGTTCTAGGTATAGAGTTTGATGATGAAAAACATTGTTTTTGCCAGAGGAGATCCACCTGCATCATGTTCAAGCATCCTATTCTAACAGATGCTTTCAGTAATTGTTCCATCGCTGACCTAAACTTCATAATCAATACCGCTGGCCAGGTGCAGTGTCTTTTCACTGATTTTACTACTTATTATAATAGAACAATAACCTATAGTGTTTGTGGTAACTTCAGAATAGATGAAAATGAGCAATGTGACTGTGGCTCAAACAAGGCTTGTTATACAAATCCGTGCTGTCAGAATGATTGCAGATTCTCAAGAGGTAGCATTTGTGATAAAGAAGCATGTTGTACAAACTGCACCTACAGTCCTTCTGGGACACTTTGCAGAAGCATCCAGAACATATGTGATCTTCCAGAGTATTGTAAAGGGAATGGAGTCCACTGCCCAAATGACTTTTATCTGCAAGATGGAACACCATGCTCAGAGGAGGGGTACTGCTATTCTGGGAACTGCACCGATCGCAATATCCATTGCAAGGAAATCTTTGGTGTCAATGCTATAGCGGGTCATGATAATTGCTACTCAATCAATAGGATAGGTTTCCGATTTGGATATTGTCATAGACAAAAAGAAGTCCTCTCGTTTACACGTTGTAGTGAAAACGATAAGAAGTGTGGAAGGTTACAGTGTACCAATGTCACCCACCTTCCACACTTGCAGGATCACGTTTCATTCCATCAGTCAATTATCTCGGGCTCTCACTGTTTTGGGGTCGACGAGCATCGTTCAACAGAAACAACAGATGTTGGTCGTGTGAGACTTGGCACTCGATGTACCAATACTAATTTCTGTGATCATGGGGCTTGCAATGGATCTTTAACTGACCTGAATTACGACTGTACTCCGCAAAAGTGCAACTTTAGAGGAGTATGCAATAATCTTCGGAATTGCCACTGTCATGTAGGTTGGGACCCTCCAAACTGCATAGGATATGGACCTGGAGGAAGTTTAGACAGTGGACCCCTTCCACTTAAAATGCGCACAATAAGACAGAGCCAACAAGCAGTGGTATACTTAAGAGTTGTTTTTGGTCGTATTTATGTCTTCATAGGCTCACTGCTCTTTGGGGTGGCTTTTAGAGTAGCAGTTACTAAGATTATCAAGTATGAAGACTTGCAAGCTGCATTACGTCAAGCACAATTGAATAGGGCAAGGTAAAATGAAGTTAGCCTTCTGGTCCCTGTGAAGTGAAGAGAAGAACAAAAGAAAACACTAGTATCAGTAAAGGGACATGTTAAAACTCAAGTCCACAGTTCTGAAGAGCCTGAGTCTTTTCTGGGGACACAGAAGGGTTTTGATGCTGTTACCACTCATCTTTGATAAGTTGCTGATACTCACATGGAATAAATCTTCAAAATTGCAAATTGGTGTCTTCTGTGCTTTTGGTCAGGCTTTAGGAGCTGCACTAAACTTGCTCCTTTGTTAGTAGTAGGAGACCTTGAGCCACGAATCCTGTAGGTCCTGGCTTTAGGTCTCTGGTCTGAAGATGAACGGAAGTTGTCTAAATCTCTTTTAAGAACGTATCTAGGGTGATTCTATAAAATGTGCTTCCTGAGCACTTACAGTTTCCCATCCCTTGTCATCATGTTTGTCCGTGGTCCTCTCTCCTGCAGCTTGTGGATAGCATTTCAGGGACACTGCTTAGAGGAATGGAGGGAGTGAAGGCAGACTTGGGATCCAGCCGAGGAAATGCTACAGGTCCACCTCATACTACTCGAGGAACTGATGTTAAGAACATCACCGTTAACACACATCCATCCTTCACTAAGTATACTATCCACACAGCCGTATGGAATCAGGCTTTCCACAGCCCTGCAGACAGGATATTGCAAAGAACACAGCCTGGGGGAGAGTGTGCTGAGTCTCAGGGAGGATGGCTTTGAGAGCACAGGACAGATGCTGGTGGCCTTGTCAGAGGAGCAACAGGTGACAACTGAAGTTCAAGGCATCGGCCCATGGAGGAGATTCTCTGATGGGTCAATCTTGGAGACGCCAGGCTCCAAGACCTCAGACTCCAGAATGTCTTTGTTTCCTCTGTGCCTTTACATGTTTGCTGCTGTCACCTGTCTCTGGTACCCTGAATGTTGTGAATGGGTGTGGGGAGGTCATCTCACAGAATCATCATGTGTTCCTGGGTATTCAGATGATTTTTTCTCAAGAGATCCTGTGTAAATGACAATAATAATGTTAGTTTAAATATGGTTTGACGACAAAAAATTAAAGGAAGTGTCACACAGGCACAATACATTTTTTTTATTGAGAATCCAAAGACATTATGGCTTCGGTTAATGATTAAGTAAAATGGTCTATAGTAGCCCAGCTAGTTTTTATTCTTCTAATTATGACTTTGGCAGATGTGTTCACAGGTTTTTCCTGCATCCTAGCTGAAATAAAGTTTCAAAATAGCTTCTTTTTGTGAAATGTCTTTGACCTTAATGTCTAAGCCGGTTGTGGTGGCACATGCCGGTAGGATTTGCTGAAAGAGGCAGAGGCAGGAGGATCACGAGAAGACAACCTATCGTTTTAGAAGGACTCATAGTTGAATAAGGGGATGCTTAAAGTCAGGAATTAAGAACAGAGCAGCCCAATTATCATTGGCTGATTTACTTTCTTGCTAGGATTGGTTGATGACCAAAGGTGATTAATTCTTTATACCCAATTCAGCCCTCAATCTCCTGATATGAGGAAACTATACATGAGGGAGTGTGTACCCTAAAGATTTAAAGGAGCAATGACTGATTCTTTTTCATGTTGAAGTTTAAATTTCTGATTCCTTTAAGTTTGTTACTATGGTTACCTTGCAAGATAAGAAACACAGTGATTGGTCCTTTCTATGTAACCACAAAATGCAGCCTGACAGTAAAGAAATTCTTGTGGACTGTCCGTATTAGCCCCACGTTAGGTAACATTTCTCATGAACTGATATCTTTCTGGCTGCAGTTGGAACCATCTGGATGCCCCCGGGGTCACTCTGAGTGGAGGAGTGTGGACACATGAAAGCTCACCCTCCGGTGAAGTTATAGAAGAGATGGAGACATCTGATCATACCAGGAGATCATTCAGTTAATACTGAAGCCCACGGTTTATTGATCCATTGTTTTAAGTAACCATCCAAAGGTGGGAGCAATGGCAGATGACATCAATTATCATTCGTGAAGGGCTGATGACAGTTATTTCTCTAAGTCCTAGAAGCACTTCTCTGCTGCATGTACTCAAGCCTTCAGGCACTTTCACCCCAGCACATCTCTGTAGCCTTCAGGGTGGTTATAGACTCTCCCCAGCGGCCCAAGGCTACTGAAATTCAGAACCGCGAGAGAGGAGCAGGCCGAGCCTCTGCCAAGAAGCTGCTGCCACAGCCTGCTGCAGCCTCTGCCGCCAAGGATGCAAAGAGGACCTTGTTCCCTGCCGCAGCACCCCGGCCATCTGCTGCCTGATTCCCTTGCCGATTAGTTCTGCCTTGCACCGCCTTAGCACCTACCAGAGCCACTGCGAGCTCCGCTGCTGCTATGCAGCGAAAACGCCTTCCCAAATCTGTTCTTAAGTTTTCACTGGTTCCTTGGGGAGCATCCGATTTTCCGCGGAGAGGCAGTGTTTGGCAGTATGCCTGCGCTTTCTGCTGGCCAAGTACGGTAACTACAGGTATTTTAATTTGAGACAATAAAGGAGATGATTTTTTTCCAATTTAGGAATCACCAATTGATGGTAAGAACATCTAATTATAACATGGCAGGTAATTTAACACTGCAGGATTTTAGAGATTTCGTTACCAATGTGATGGATTATGCAGTAAAAGACAATTATGATATTTTTCATACGTATATGTGTGCCATGCTTGTGATTAGTGTATTAATACATGTAATCACATGGAAGAAACATGAGCTTATGATTCAAAAATTAGAGTCAAAAATTCAGGAACAAGTGGATTTGGTTACATTTAATTCTATGTCTACTGCATTTATGGTTAAGACTGAGTCTAACCAGGTGGAACTTTCTAAATTAGCAGAGTCAATTCAAAAGTTAGAGTCAAAAATTCAGGAACAAGGGGATTTGGTCAAATTTGACCAGGACAACCTTCGAGACACATTCAATTCGATGTCCACTACATTTATGGCTAAGATGGAATCTAGCCAGGAGGAATTTTCAAAATTAGCAGGGTCAATTCAATCTATGCCTGATAATAATGGCAATCTAGTGGACCGAATGTGTTTTCTGGAAGGAAAAGTAGGTAAATAAACGAAATATGGCTACTAGACATCCTAAGGTGGCCTTTCCAGTAACCATGGTAGAAAGGCCACCATCACAGAGGAACCAATCTGGTTCCACTACACATAAATTGGAACCTATTACCATGAAAGAAATGAAAGCTATAAAGCAAGCGATAATGGCTTTTGGGGTCCACAGCCCTTATGTAAACAGTTACTAAACAAATGGGCTACTACCAATAAGATAACTCCCACAGATTGGAATGATTTAATATCTGCAGTGTTGGACCAGTCTTCCCAAATACAGTGGAAAGCTTTGTGGAGACAGGAAGCCAAGGCCCTTGAACTTCAAGGTTTGAAGGATGGCTTTGAAGCTTCTGAAAGTAAGATTATTGGGGAGAAGCAATTTTCTGACCCGCAGGTCCAAGCTGGTTATGATGAGCGTACATTTGTTTTATGCAAAACAGCAGCACTAAATGCTTTGGATAAGGTTCATGAATCAAGGGAAAGAGTTGAATCATATTCAAAAGTGATACAGGGTCTGAGAGAAAGATTCTCTGAATTCTTATAAAGATTATCCAGAGCAGTAGATTTACAAATAACTGATCCTAATGTTAGGTGACTTCTTACAGAAACCTTGGCTTATGAGAATGCAAACCCACATTACAAACAGATATTGTGGCCATTAAAGGTAAGATCAGCACCATTGGAGGAATGGGTCTTATATACAGCTAATGTTGAGTATGGCAATCCAGAGGCAGGAACCTGGATAGGAGAAGCCATTTCTAAAGGATTTAGGAGGAATCAGGATGAAATATGGCCTACCCAAGAGGAGATACCAAATTGGGTTGGGGAAGCAATCTTTAGAAGTTTCAAAAGACATCGAAACTTTAGATGTTTTAATTGTGGTAAAATAGGACATCTGAGTAGGAACTGTAGACAACGCATTCCGAGGAATAATGCTTCTACCAGGAATGCGCCAAACAGAAGGCCTCAGCCACCTGGTCTCTGCAGGAGGTGTCGAAAGGGCAGTCCAAAACTGGACTGTATTCTGGTTATTTTGCCATCTAGAGAATACCCCTCAGGAATATTAATGCAGAGGGAAGACATCATACTAGAATGGGTATATCTGCCACATAATCACAATAAAAATTGAAAACGTATATAGAAAAGATCTCTGATTTGATATTAAAAGGTAATTTAAGGCTTCATCAACTGACTGAGAAAGACCCAGCTAAAATTATTGTACCTTTAACAAATGATGAAATTTCCTCCTTATGGAAGGATAATGAGTATTGGCAAATAGCTTGCAGTGACTTTTTGGGAACTATTAGTAATAACTATCCCAAAACAGAGACAATCAAATTCATAAAGAAAACAATTTGGATTCTTCCACGTATCGTGAGACAAACACCTATTTCTGGCGTTCTTACCTTCTACACGGATGCAAACAAATCAGGTAAGGCAGGGTATAAATCAGGAAATATAAGTAAAGTAGTAGAAAGCCCTTTCAACTCTGTATAAAAGGCAGAGTTATATGCCATTCTCATGGTACTTAAAGACTTTACAGAGCCTCTCAATATAGTCACAGATTCAGTATGCAGAAAGAGTTGTCTTGCACATTGAGCCTGCAGAATTTGTTCCTGATAGTACAGAATTAACCTCATTATTTTTACAATTACAGGAAACCATCAGAAACAGGACTCATCCTATATATATAACGCACATCAGATCCCATACAGGTCTGCCAGGTCCTCTGGCACAAGGCAATGATGAAATTGATCGTTTATTAGTAGGTAATCTGTTGGAAGCTTCAGAATTTCATAAGAAACACCATGTTAACAGCAAAGACTTAAAGAAGGATTTTTCTATCACCTGGCAACAAGCCAAAGAAATAGTAAAAAATTGCCCCAGTTGCTCATTCTACAATCAAACTCCATTACCAGCAGGTTGTAATCCTAAAGGTATTCACAGAAATGAACTTTTACAAATGGATGTATTTCACTTCCCAGAATTTGGCAGTTTAAAATATGTACACCATACCATAGACAAGTTCTCAGGATTCCAATGGGCTACTGCCCTCATCTCTGAAAAGGCTGACTCTGTTATTACACACCTCTTAGAGGTGATGGCTGTTATGGGTATATCTAAAACGATAAAAACTGACAATGCTCCAGCATATGTCTCCAGTAAATTGGAACATTTTTTCAAATATAATAAAACATGTAGCTGGTATACCTTACAATCCCACAGGACAAGCAGTGATTGAAAGATCTAACCGAACCTTAAAAGAGATGCTTCATAAACAGCCAGGGAGAAAAAAGACCCCTAAACACAGGTCACATAATGCTTTACTAACATTGAATTTTCTTAATGCTGATGAAAAAGGACAAACTGCAGCAGAAAGACACTGGACTACAGAGAAGACTTCTGAACTGAACCAACCGGTGTATTTTAAGGATGTTATGACCTCAGTCTGGAAACCAGGATATGTGTTACGTTGGGGAAGGGGTTATGCTTTTGTTTCCACAGGAGAAGAAAAGCTTTGGGTCCCATCTAAATTAATCAAGATTCGATCAGAACAGAAAACGTCTCCGGAGAAGGAAGGATGACGGCTCATCTACAAGGTCTGCTATGTATAAGGAGACCTCATTAAAGGAAAGAGAAGTATTCTGTTTGTGTCTTTACAGGAAAATTAGTTCTGAACAGTGAAAAAATACTAGGTATATGGATACCTAAAGAAGAAAGGATAGCTACCCAGAGGACCACCAAACATGCAATAATACGATGTGTTATCAATGTCTAAATCTCTCCATTTTGTTATTGTAATTTCTATTTCTTCCACTTCTTATTATGCCTGAGTCGCAATTCATCTAGTTAATGCTGGCTTTGGAGTTGGATTGGCTCTCCTGCTTTAAACCCAAGCATATTGTTAAAATGCAATTCAGACTTTCTGTATTATATCAAAGAGCCATTGATATAAGACAGAAACAACAACAACAATAAAAAGATATGTATATGTAAAGGGAAGCTTTTTTCTTTGATAGAAGCCTTCCTGCCAGCCTGGTTCTAGAGCCGCATCAGTCCCAAATAAACACACAGGAGGCTATATTAATTATGAAGCTGTTGGCCTTGCTTGTTTCTTACTGGCTAGCTCTGACTTAAGTAATTACACCATAATTGTTAATCTAAGTATGTCTCTTACCGGAGAATAGTTCCGTGCTTCCTACCCCATGGCGTTACATCTCGACTCTCTGGTGTTTCACCTACCGAGAGTCCTCTTGGACTCCTAGTCCCACCTATCTAGATTCGTATTGGCCGGCAGTGCTTTATTGACAAATGCACAGGACTTCTCCCAACATATATATATATATATATATATATATATATGTATGTATATATATATATGTATGTATATATATATATGGACTCTCATCTGTGTATATTTGGTTCTTTTCTAAAACTCTAATCTCCTTCATGTGTATTATCTTCCTTAGGGTCGTCTTTCCCAGTATTCATACACATAAAAGTTAAGAATTTCTGGGTTAACATTAATATTTCAGTTTCCCAGAGACAAAGGGATTTCTTGACAGCGATCTTCAACTGCTTCAGAAAGAGAATGTGGATTCACTTCCCCAGCTCCATCTGATTCGGCTGGATACATCTAAACTGCCCCACATCATCGACCCCACCTGACAAGCACCATCCTGAACCTGCTTGAAACTACATCATTCGACACATCGTCAGGCCAAGGAACTGATACAGTGCATCTTCTACAATCTGATCAGAGCTTCAGACAAGAGCCTCAATCAAAATCAGAAATCTAATCCGGAACTTCAGTCAAGCCTCTCCTGCAAAACAGAGAATAACTGACCTACATAAGACTCTTGTTACACTAACAATTTCTTCCCACAGATCCCCATGATTGTCATCGTCCCACTTCAGCAGGAAGTAAATTTGAGAATTACACGTCCCTTCTCCCTACTATTGACATTAGAGTATAGTTTATACCTGTTAGTGTTAATTTGCAATTATTTTAGGGTTGGGATTGGAAGGAGGTGTTCAGACATAGGCATCCTTTTCAGATAAGTTTAGAATTTAGGTGGAATGGATATAACTTAAGTATCACCCTCTACGTATATATGTTGTATATGTTTAAGTTTGTATCAAATTTAAATCTTCTATTTAGACTAAAAGGGGAATTGTAGGAGTGAACCCCACAAAGCTATCTGCCCATCAGGGCGGGGACAAGTAAATTAGCACAGGTAGAGATAAAAGGAAGTGAAAGGAAAAGGATCACCCCTTTTTCTCCTGGAAGCCAGGCACGCTTCTAACTCCTCGTCTGTGTGACTCTCTCCCTCTCTCTGGTAAATAAATATATTGTTTTCCATATATAGCATCGAATATCGTTATAGGTGTCATTCTTCATCGAGGCCAGGAACTCTAGCATCTGTTTTTTGGCATCTAAAAGACAATAGAGGTTCTGGTCTCTCCAGAACTCATGACCGGATGGAATACATTTCCCAAAATTATGGGCCCTGGAAATTGCCCCTGCATCTGCAACAGGACAGACAACTGCACCTATGTTAGTCGTCTCCTTCAACCTGCCAGTGTTTACACGTCCTCGAACCATGCATTCTGGCACGTGTGACCTGTCTTAGGTTAACTGGAGGCAAGAAGACTTTACCTGTCTTTGGTATGTGGCGTCTGTAACCAAGCATGTTGGGGGGTGGAGCATAGCACAATGCCACACATCTCTAAGGCTGTTTTTCAAAGGTAGCTCACAAGTAAGTTTGATAATTCCAAGCAAAATTTGTGCTTTAACGGCTGCAACAATCTCCTGCAAAAGGAGAGGATGAACCAAGTGAAAATGTCCTTTTTAAAATTGGTGTGGGAATGTCTCGAGTACCTTTGGCTATATCAAAATCTACATCTGCCTTTCTCGTCACATTGTACCCAAAAAAACTCATGGGTCTGGGACCCTGATGTAGCAGGCCTGTTGATAATTTGGAAATTTCGAACTATCTTCCTTTCTCGAACATTAGGTTCAGTGGCATAAAGTATCAGGAACACCGGCTCAGCGGGTCTCACTGAAACTGGCTTGGGCAGGCTCCTGCGGGTTCAGGTCCAGCTTTGCCCTGCTCCATGCATCTCACCAAACGTTCTGGCAGCCATCGAGCTTCACTCTCTTCCTATGAGATTCTGAGAGGATTGGGTCCCCTCCATTGCCTGATGCGTGGATCATTCCAATTGTGCGGTGCAAAAGTCGCTCGAGTTCCAACAAACCAGAATCTGTCTGCGGTAGATTGCTCACTGGCATCCACAGTCAAAATTTGAAATAAGGAGTGCATGATTTAGCGCATCATGTGGAGACTGGGAACATGGCTTCCCTCTCTATCTTTTGAAGTTGCATTTTCAAGGAGCTGTGAGTGTGCTCCAAAATTCTGTGTCCTTGAGGATTATGAGGAATGCTTGTTGTGTGACCTATTTTCCATTGAGCACAAAATTGCTGAAATCCAGATCCATTGTTCATTTTTATCACTTTTGGAACTGCTATATAAGCAAAACTTTCTAAGTGGTGACTTGGCACATGCTTAGTGGCTTCTTCAGTTTGCGCAGTGGTCATTAGAAGTCTGAATACGTATCAACTGCATGTGCACATATTTCAACTTGCCAAATTTCACAATGTGAGTAACATCCATTTGCCATAAATGAGTAAGAAGTAGGCCTTGATTTAGAATATCACTTAAAGCTTTCACATCACCAGTAGATGCTTTCAAAAAAGGATGTAACCATTGAATATTTCCCCACAACTTCTGAAAATCTTTCAAAGATCACAATCTATCTTTTTAAATTTTTAATTTTTGAGGTTTAATTTCTTAGGATATAACACATGTCCTAAATAACTTTTGAAAATTATCTAGGATTTGTAAGTAGTCTTTTCTAATCCAACTTGTAAAGCTTTCACTAACTGAAATTGTCTCATTTGCATCTACACAGGCACCTTTCTAGGTGGGGCCTAACAGGGCTGCAGTTCCCTGAGGCTTTTTTATCCATACCCTTTTTCAAATCTTATTATAACCTATATTCTCTTAATTTCTTTTTTACGCACAAAATTAGGATGATCTCTGTATCCTCTCCTCTGCTAAAGGCTATTGAATCATCCATACAGATTCCCTTGGCTCTTAGGCCATGCTGGCTTTTGCTATTTTTCCATTGATTTACTAAGGGCGCAGATAGCCAACCTCTCCTGTTAAGACATTACCTGACTGATGCCCTGTTTGACTACATCCAGAGCAACTTAAGTAGATCCTTCTGTTAAGATTCATGCATTCACAATTTTACTTCACACAAACGTGTGTGGCCACACCATACACATAAAACATACATGCATCTTTCAGTTCTACTTCTCCCTAGCCATGATTCATTTGTTGAAATTAAACTTAATGGAAATCTCTTGTAATACAGCAACCATAACTAACCCTTGTGCTTATGAGCATCCAAAAAATCTGAGCAAGTTTAAACTCATCATGTCACCTTTCTTTCTATAAGGTCTTAAGACAATTTTTGACTGGCTGCATTAATCTTTCTACACACTGGGCTGGGCGTTGTCCAAGGGAGCAGCTGTCAAGCCTGTGACTTTCCTAGACTTTGGTCTTGGCCTTATCTTACCTTTGTGCTCTGGGCCTGGGCAGGCCCACCCATTAGCCTTTTCATAGGCTAGCTGTTTTACAATCAGAAGTTCAGCCTCTGTGTCTCCCATTATTCTGGATAATGACTGCATTAGTCTAGAGACAACATTCTGAAACAATTTTTCATGTCCCTAACTGATCTTTGTTAAGTCTTCTGTCTGTACCCCAGTAGCTGGAAGCTTGTTCCAGGTTCTTTTGGCAGTGGCACCAATCTGATTATACACTGCTTCTTCAAAACCTAAATGCTGATCTATATCATTGTATTGCTTTTCACCAGAGAGCATCTCATAAGAAATGATTAGATTATGGGCTCTATTCATCTCGCTGCGATCCAACACAGCACTGCAAAGTTTGTTTTCCACAACAGATAGTCCCCTCCTGATAGGCAGGCCTTGGCTATCTGTTTCCAATCTCCTGAGGGTAAAGCTTCTATAGCAATACTTTCTATTAGCATCTGGGTAAAAACTGCTGTAGGTCCATACTGAACACAAGCCATTTTTAGTTCCTTGAGCTGCTTAAATGGTATTAGCGTATGCACTCTATCTATGTTTCCTGGGTAATCCCTATTCTCCATTACAGGAAATGTCTGAAACCCCTGCAAATCTTCTCTGTCCACCGCTTCTCCTACACTATCTTGCATTGGAGACACCTGACCCTCTGCAACTGTCTGTCATGACTGGAGAGTGCCTGCATCTTAGAAGGATCTATACTTGCCACTGCAGTAGGCAAAGGCACGCTTCTCTGATCTGAGGAAAGCTGCAA
The DNA here is from genome assembly GCF_017639785.1 of Mesocricetus auratus. Taxonomy (NCBI): domain Eukaryota; kingdom Metazoa; phylum Chordata; class Mammalia; order Rodentia; family Cricetidae; genus Mesocricetus; species Mesocricetus auratus. The sequence goes on from NW_024429186.1 coordinate 5,927,660, forward strand.
ATCTCTTATCTCCTGTGAAAGTTATTCCATCAAGTCTTTCAAGCCTCTTAGCTCCTGCTGAATCTCACCACTAGGTTTTCCGCCTCTCTGTATCCCTAGTCAGAAATGAGGAGGGTGAGGATTCTTCATTCTGATACTCAGTAACTCTCTCTTAATACTCATCCCAACCGCGCTGCCCTGTATATGCTTCCTTATCCAGCAGCCTCTCTGTAGGCTTGGAGGGCTCTATCACACTGCTAACCAGTTCAGGGGCAGATACCTCCTGCAGCCAATTGTGTTCAGGGAAAGTACTGCTCTGTGAATATTTAGTATGTGCTCAATTCACTTTCAGTCACGTGTTTCAAATAACCGTTCTTGCGTCACTGCTTTCTTTGTTGCCTCCACACACGAAAGTTCACTGACAGTGAAGCGAGGTTGTCTGCCACATTGGACTGTAGTCCTGCTCAGTCCTTTAGTCCCCTCCTGCACTGACAGGATAATTCAAGCCCCACTAGTGTAGGAAGGAGGTGCATAGCACAGTGATTGCTTCTCTGACCCATGCTCCTGCACTCCCCAATGACTCCCAACCCTGAGAAGGCAGTCCGGGCAACTTAACAGCCATCACTGGGTCACCAAACAAGGGAAATTAAGCAGAATTCTGGGATTGACATTTTGGGATGAATGTGGAGACCCCTGATCAGGTTGAGAGTCTGAAGTTCATCCCTCTGGGGGTCTTAGGAGCCCACTAATGGTTTAAAACAGACCTAAAGTTCCCCTATGGCCCTTTTCTTCCTTGCATATAAAGGCATGCATCCTGCATCTGCCTCAGAAGCTACGTGACTGAAACATGCTCTTCCGATGTTCTGGAATGCAGACTTCATGTCCCATAGTGACCACTAACCAGAGTCACAGAATCTGTGACAGATGTACAAGAAGTGACCACAGGGGACCCTGCTGTGCTGATAATTTTTCACTGAAGGAATCATAAATAAAGTCCACCCTTCCTCAAGGTCCCAATTGACCCAATTAATTTCAGTGTCCACGCTACCAGTGTTATATTCAGGAAGTGGTCTCCTGTGTCTACGTGTTCAAGGTTATTTCCCACTTTCTCTTTTATCAAATTCAGTGTAAGTGGAATCATGTTGAGGTCTTTGATTCACTTGCATCTGATATTTTACTAATGATTGATATGGATGTATTCGCAATCTTCTACCTGTGGACGTCCAGTTATGCCCACACCATTAGTGTAAGATGCTTTCTTTTTTTTACATTGTATTCTTTGAGCTGTTTTTGTCAAAATCAGGTGTTCATGGGTACATGGATTTATGTCAGGGGGTATGGGTTGCGCTATCAGAACTACACCTGACTTCTCAATGGAAACTCTGAAAGTCAGAAGGTTCTGGACAGAGCGGTGCCACAGACACCAAGAGGTCATAGATGAGATCCCAGGCTAATATGTCAAGCAAAGCTTTTAATCACCATAGATGGAGAAAACAAGACATTCCATTAGAAAACCAGATTTTAAAATTGTTATCCAGAAATCCATCCTTACAGAAAGTACTAGAGACAAAACTGTCATTGTGTTTTTGATTTTAGCCATTCTGACAGGTTTAAAATGGTATCTCAGAGTTGCTTTGATTAGCATTTCCATGATGGCTAAGGTATTTGACCACTTTATTAAGTGTCTTTCAGCCATTTTAGATTCCTCTATTGAGATTTCTGTTTAGTTCTGTACCTCACTTTTTAGTTGAATTATTTGGTGTTTTGGTGAGTAGCTGCTTTGTATATTTTGGAAATCAGCCTTCTGTCCAATGTGGGATTGGTGAAGATCTTTTCCCATTTTGCAGGTGGCCATTTGGTCTTGTCCATTGTGTCTTTTGCCACACAGAAGCTTCTCAGATTCAGGAGGTCCCATTTGTTAATTGTCAATGTCAGTGTCTGTGCTACTGGTGTTATGTTCAGCAAGTGGTCTCCTGTACCAATTCTTTAAGGGTACCTCCCATTTTCTCTTGTACAAGGCTGGATTTATGCTGAGGTCTTTGATCTATTTGGACTACGTTTTGTGTGTTGCACTAGGCATGGATCTATTTGCAATCCTCTACACGTCTGCATCCAGTTATACCAGTATGATTTGTTGAAGATGCTTTCTTTTTCCCTTATATAGTTTTAGATTCTTTGTGAAAGATCATGTGTTCATAGATGTGTGGTTTGATATTAGGGTTTTCAGTTTGATTCTGTTGGTCTACCTGGCTGCTTTTGTGTCAATACCAAGCAGTTTTCATTATTATACCTCTATAGTAGAGCTTGAAGTCAGGGATGGTAATGCCTCCTGAAGTTTCTTTATTGTACAAGGTTGTTTTGGCTATCCTGGGTCTTTAGTTTTTCCAGTGCAGTAGCTGGAAACTGACACCCACGTTTAGGGGGCCTGGCTTGGTCCTGTGTTGGTTCCCCAACTGTCAGACTGTTGTCCATGAGTTCCCAGTTATTCAGGTCATGTGTTTCTGTGGGCTTTTCTGGCATGGTCTTGACCCCTTGTTCATCACTCCTCCCTCTCTGAAACTAGATTCTGGGAGTTTGGCTCAGGCCTTAACTGTGGATCTCTGCTTCTGCTTCTGTCAGCTACTGGGTGATTTCTCATTTCAATGTCTGTGAAGAATTGTGTTGGGGTTTTGAGAGGAATTGCATTGAATCTATAGATTGCTTTTGGTAATATTCTCATTGTTACTATATTGATCCTACCTTTGCAAGAGCAGGGAAGATCTTTCCATTTTCTGGTATCATCTTTAATTTCTTTCTTTAATGAATAAAAGTTCTTGTCATATAGTCTTTCACTTTACCCCAAGATATTTTATGTTGTTTGTAACTATTGTAAAGAGTGATGTTTCTCTGATTTCTTTCTCAGTCCATTTATTGTCTATATATACTAAGGATATTGATTTTTTTAATTAATCTTGGATTCTGCCCCTTAGCTCAAGGTATTTACCAGCTAGACAGTTACCTGGTAGAATTCTCTGGGTCACTTGTATAGACTATCATAACATCTGCAAATAGTGAAAGTTTGACTTCTTCCTTTCCAATTTGTGTCCCCTTGATCTCCTCTTGTTGTCTTATTACTCTAGCAAGAACTTCAATTACAATATTGAAGAGGTATGGAGAGAATGGACAGCCTGTCTTGTTCCTGATTTTAGAGGAGGTGTGTTGAGTTTCTCTCCATTTAGTTTGATGTTGGCTGTTGGTTTGCTGTATATTGCTTTTATTATGTTTAGTTATGTTCCCTTTATCCCTGATCTCTCTAAGAGCTTTATCATGATGCCGTGTTAGATTTTGTCAAAGATTTTTTCAGTATCTAGTGAGATGATCATGTGATTTTTCTTCTCACTTTGTTTATATAGTGGATGATATGGGTGGATTTTCCTATGTTGAACCTTCCCTGAATCCCTGGGATGAAGCCTACTTGAACATGGTGGATAATTTTTCTGATGTGTTCTTGGATTCCTTTGCCAGCATTTTATTGAGTATTTTTGCATCAATGTTCATGAGGGATATTGGTCTGAAGTTCTCTTTCTTAGTTGTGTCTGTATGACTTGGGTGCCAAGGTTATTGAAGCCTTATGGAAAGAGTTCGGCAATGACCCTTTGTGCTTCTATTCTGTGGAACACTTTGAGGAGAATTGGTATTAGTTGTTCTTTGAATTTCTGGTAGAATTCTGCACTGAGGTCATCTGACCCTGTGCTATTTTGGTTGGGAGACTTTTGATGACTGCTTCTATTTCATTATGGGTTAAAGAACTATTTAAATTGCTAATATGTTCTTTACTTAATTTTGTTAGGTGGTATCTATCCAGAAAATTGTCCATTTCCTTTAGATTTTTGAAATTTGAGGAGTGCAGGTTTTTAAGGTGTGACCTGATGATTCTCTGGATTTCTCCAGTGTCTGTTGTTATGTCCCCCTTTTCATTTCTGATTTTGTTAATTTGCATGTTCTATCTCTGCCTTTTGGTTAGGTAGGATAAAGGTTTTCCTATCTTGTTGATTTGCTCAAAGAACCAATTGTTCATTACATTGACTCTTTGTATTGTTTTCCTAGTTTCTACTTGATTGATTTCAGCCCCCATTGTGATTATTTCTTGGCATCTACTCCTCCAGGATGAATTTGCTTCTTTTTGTTCCAGAGCTTTCAGTTGTGCTGTTAATTCTCTAGTGTAAGTATTCTCCAGTTTCTTCATGTGTGCACTTAGTGCTATGATCCTTCCTCTTATCACCGCTTTCAAAGTGTCCCATAAGTTTGGGTATGTTTTGTCTCCATTCACATTGAATTCTAGGAAGTCTTTGATTCCTTTTTCATTTCTTCCTTGACTGAGGAATGGTTCAATTGCGCACTGTTCAATTTCCATGAGATTGTAGGTTTTCCGAAATTAGTGTTGTTGTTGAAGTCTAACATTAAAGCATGGTTTTCTGTTAAGAATCAGGGGGTTATTGGATTATTCCAATTTTTTGTACCTGTTGAGGTTTGCTATTTTGCCAAGTATGTGTTTGATTTTAGAGACGGTTCCATGTGGCTCTGTGAAGAAGGTATATTATTTTGTGTTTGGATGGAATGTTCTATAGATGTCTGTCAAATCCAATTGGGTCGTAACTTCTATTAGTTCCTTTGTTTCTTTTTTACGTTTCTGACTGGTGGCCCCGTCTAATGGGTACAGTGGGATATTGAAGTCTCCCACTCTAAGTGTGTGAGGTTTTGTGTTTGATTTGTGTTTTAGTAATGTTTCTGTTATAAGTGTGGATGCCTTTGTATTTGGGGCATAGATGTTCAGAATTCAGACTCCATCTCGATGGATTTCTCCTGTGAATATGAAATGACCTCCTTCATCTCTTTTGGTTGATTTTAGTTTAAAGTCTAATTTGTTAGGTATTAGGATCACTTCCCCGCTTGTTTCTTGAGTCCATTTGATTGGAAAACATTTTCCCAACCCTTAACTCTAAGGTACCATCTGTCTTTGAAGTTGAGGTGTGCTTCTTGTATGCAGCAGAAGGATGAATTCTGTCTTCGAATCCATTCTGTTAGTCTGTGCCTTTTTACGGGCAAGTTAAGACCATTAATATTGAGGGAAATTAACAACCTTTGGTAGCATTCTTGTTTGTTTTGGAATGGCTGTTGGTGGAATTGTATGTGGATTTCCACCCCTTTTCTCTTTTGGCGGTAAGTGGTAAAGTGGGATTATCTATTGCCTATGTCTTTCTGGTTCTAGTTAACTTCCTTAGATTGGAGCTTTCCTTCCAGAACTTTCTGTAGGGCTAGATTAGTGGATATGTATTGCTTTAATCTGGTTTTGTCATGGAATATCTTTTTTCTCCAACTTTTCTGTGTATTGTGGTGTGACCTGAAATTCATGGTGTCTTGGTGTTGGTAGAAGGGATCAGGTGTAATTTGGATAGGTTTGCCTTGATATATTACTTATTTCTTGGCTTTTTTCCTTTGATGCTCTTAATGTTTTTTCTTCATTCTATATGTTTGGTGTTTTGATTATTATGTGTTGAGGGCACTTTTTTTGGTCCTTTCTATTTGATGTTCAGTAAGCTTATTGCACTTTCATTGGCATGTCTTTCTTTAGGTTGGGAAAGTTTTCTATGATTTTGTTGAGTATGTTTCCTGCACATTTGAGGTTGGTTTCTGCACCTGCTTCTACACCTCTTATTCTTAAGTTTCGTCTTTTCACGGTGTCCCATATTTCCTGGATATTTTGTGTTAGGGATTTGTTGGACTTTGTTCGATGAACCTATTTCTCCTAGTGTATCTTCAATGCCTGAGATTCTCTATTTCATCTCTCATATTATGTTGGTTATGCTTGCATCTTTAGTTCCTGGTCATTTACCCAGATTTACTATTCCCAGCATTCCCTCAGTTTGTGTTTTCTTTATTGTCTCTATTTTGGTTTCCATGTCTTGAATTGCTTGAATTGTTTCCTTCATCTGTTTGATTGGTTTTTCTTGTCTTTCCTTGCTTTCTTTAAGATACTTTTTGATTTTTTTGTAATTTTTTGTTTGTTTTTTCTTCCATTTCCTTAAAGGGTCTTCTCATATCCTCTTTGAGGGGGCTCTATCACTTTCATGAAGTTGTTTTTAAGTTCATTCTCTTTTGCTTCCTCTGCATTGGGATGTTCAGGTCTTCCTGGTGTAGAGTCCCCAGTATCTGGGGGTGTCGTATTGGTTTTCATGTTGTTGAATGTGTTTTGATATTGTCTCCTTTATATCCCTTCTCCTGGTGGGTACAGGTCCAAAGTTCCCTTCTGGTGGGTGCAAGCAAGTCCAATACTCTGTTGGTTCTCCTCTTCCTGTAGGTGGAGACAGAACTAGTACCAGGTCCTTGGCAGTCTGTGGGTGTGCTTGATCACTGGCATGGGTTCCACAGTGGGCAGTCTCCAGGCATCAGGTGGCTTCTACCAGAGTATAGGAAGGTGGGCAAGAAACCATCTGCTGTGAGTTTACTTTGTCTGACCTTGTCTGAGTCCTAGCTGTTGGTCGCCGTCAACCCTTACTATATTTCTTTCCTGGCCACTGGACCTTCTTCAAGCATGCAGGCTGATTGGTTCTCAGCAGGGGATACCAGCAGCAACTCTTGGTATGAGTGTATAAGAAGTGTCACACACGTTCCCTGAGTTCATCATTAGTGCTTTCACATCTCTTATTTTTGTAGAAGGAAAAGCAAATCACCACAGAGTCCTTTGACAAGCCCTGCCTCAGACATGAAACTAAAGTTTGCAGCCACAGAGATAGGGTGCACCACAGCAGGTATCTTACATGACGTGAGCAAAACATGGGGTTTTATCAATTTACCTTCTCTCAAGGCTCTCTTTCCTCTAAGTGTACAGGGGACAAGTCCTCTGAAAGAAGACTGTGGTCAGATTGTACCTCCCCAAACCTCCCTGTCTCTCTGGACTAACAAGCAGGATCTACATCAATAAACCTCTGTCTCCCTTATGGACACTAATGTCACTGCTCTTAATGCCATCAGGAGGCTCTTGGTAGGGGAGGAGGGGAGGGAGTGGCTGGATCCCTCTCTGGTTATGGTAACAGGAAATGAACACTCTGTCATGTATTAGGGTGAAAGGGAGCATGTGCTCTATGTCCCCTATGTGGTGAGAGGGCTTATACTGCACTTTGGGTAATGACTCCATTGTCATTACTCTGAGACTCTACATGCAACCAGGCTGGAATCCCATGCCCTATGTGGATGTATGAGCCCACCAAGCACAAGGGGGTAGTATGCTTACAGTGTAGGGCATCAATGGGGTATCTACACAACTAGGGAGTGCCAGAGCCAGCGTCTCCAGTCACCACCCCTCCTACACCCAGCTCAACCCTGTCAGAGCACCTTGGAATCAGGTCACAAGGGGAGGTCATTCAGCAGATTAATGAGCACAGATTTCAGAGCAGATCTCAGATTTATCTATGCATGATCTGCCTATCCAGATCCAGAGAATTTGCCCCCACCCAGCCAAGTGGACTCTCAGGTGCAGGGGTCAAAAACAAACAAACATGCAGAGAGAGAGAGAGATGTGAGATGAAAATAGGAGGTGAGAGACGGAGACAGAAAATATTAAACATTGACACAGCTGTGTCCCAGTCCCTGACCTCTGATACTCACACGGCACAAGAGTTCAAACCTCACTTTGTGGAACTGGGGTAGATACATGTAAATACTAGTGAAAACAAAGGGCCTGAGATCTGCAGTTTTCAGGATGCCTTCAAAGGCTCAGTACTGACCCCAAACATTCCCTGGTCAGTGTCCAGCTTCCTCTGGAAATGTCCTTGTGAGATTCAAAGAGGGCAAGCTCACCGCTTAGCTGTTAGGAGGACACTCTCCTCGGCGTCCGCTGCCCCACTAAGGCCGTGGTCCTCCAGATCCTGATGTCTTCTCAGTGACTCGGGCCCTGTCTGCTCCATGGGCACAAACCGCTCCCAGTAATGGGCTCTCTGTTGAGCATGGTCTCGAACGAATCCTCCTTAACCAGGTGCTTGATTGTTTCCCCTCTGCTTCCGTACTACAGAAGAGCAGGGGGCAGACGGAAACTGAGACATGTCACTTCCCTCCTAGTGTCATCACAGACTCTTCTCTGACCCCTGTTTACCACAGTGCAACCTCAAGATTTTACTTCACCCAGGTGACATGGCCACATATGCTATTTTGCTAAAAGAAAATTTAATTTATCAATTATTCCCAACAAGCCACTGAAACAACTAACATTTCTCAACTATCCCAATCAATGCCTTGTAGCATCACCCAACTCTAAGCTTGGGCTTTCCAGGCCACCTCTGAGATTATAGAAGTTGTCTGTTTTGAGGCAGAAACACTCCAGTCACTCCATAGGAAGGCAGAAATATCCATGCCCTTCTAAAAGAGCTGCCCTTGAAGGATTCAGCGGGGCAGCTTGAACTGGACCCAGTTTATAGCCGCCATAACAGTCACACCTGGTGTCCCGTCCATAGCACTCCCACAGGGCGCACCCAGTTCAGAGCTGACTGCAAGGCATCATGACCCTCAGGTAGAGAGCATGAGAGCTGCCTGTACTGGCAAGGTTCCGATGATACTGCAGGCTCACATCTCAGACACTTCACGCCAAATTGAACCACTTCCTCACACCAAACCACATATGGGCAGCCAAATTGAAACACTTGCTTTTCAGCAGTGTGATACTGTGTCCTGTGTGATTGTCCAGGACATTGCAACTGATGAAACTCACCTGTGAAATCAGAATCTTCCTTCCAGATAATACCTAACTCCTTCTCTTGAGGTCTCTGTTGAAGAGTCTTTCAATTATGATCCTTACTGGGGATGTCTATTTCACCTACATCTCAGGAGAATCTTTATGGACCCTATACTCCATTCACAACACCACATCAGGAGAGAATTGTGTCCATCACTCTCCACAAGAGAAGAGAATCCTAGAGTTGGCCAGTGCAATCCACCAGACTTCTTTTCAAGAGTAATCATGGAAACATCACTTTGGGATAATGCAAGGCAGGGCTCCAAGACATCCACTCATCTCAGAAGTCCTCAAGTCTTCAAAAACACAAAAACTATCAGAAAAAGTAGATTCTACAACTGAGCCCCTGTGACTCAGGTATGTACACAAGTCACTCATCAGCCCTAGACAGAGAAGTCAAGGTGAGTACTCCCCCCTGCAGAAATAGAGAAGCTGAAATGCCACTTACACCTATTGGCACAGACCCTGATCCCCCTTTCCCTGGGCAGGGCTGGGTCCTTAAGTAACATCTGCCAAGCAAGCTGTCAAAATACTCTCTGATGTGAGATCACACATACAGGGCAATATTGAAAGACAGGCCAAACAACACCATGTATTGCAACAGAAAGGGGCAGCTGTGGATCACACACATTTAACAGCAAGGAGGGGGGAAGCTAATCAACCACACTGAGCATTCTGCACAGTGTAGGAAAAGCAAGGGACTTACAGATTGTGCAGCAGAGGGCGCCCAGGAGTGCATGTATGGGAAGTAGATACCCTTTTGTCCACAACCCACCTTGCATTTTATTAAATCTAGCACCTTCCGCTGAAACCTACCTTAGCAATGTGTGATTTGTGTCCCTTTGCGGTGAGCCAAGGACTGTGTGTGTGCCAGGTGAATGTGCAACTTCTAGGCTACATGCTCTGCCCTGCCTCAACACCATATAACAGTTGTTTTAAAAGTTAATGTGCATATAACTGAAGACATTCAGTAGGAAGAGCAGATCTGCAGAAATTATCCAAAATGTAGACCTCAGAAGCAGCAAGAATTATTTGCCTGACTGGAGTCCATACAAATCCCTCCACCACCCCACCCCCACCACTCCCCATTGAAGAACAATCAAATTGTGCCTCATTTGCTCATTGGAAGCATAACGAAGGATGAGAAGGGTAGTGTATCTCACAGAACAACATGTTTGGCACAGTTTCAATGCTGAGGATGGAAAGGACCAATAGGCCAAACAATAAATTCCTTTCAATAGTTTTGTGTCTCACTCAGCACCTGGCAATCCTGTTGAGCAATGTCTAAACATTTGTCAGAGGAGAGGAACAAAGGAAAACCTGTGTCCATATGTTGAAGGGTCAGGCCCATGCTGCCAGGTAGTGAAGCATGGTAGAATGACCCTCAGGAGAAAGAGGCGACTAGGGAAGGCATCATTAAAGAACAACTGTCGTGACGTCACATGAGTGCCTGGGCACCATCACAAGCAATTCTAAGAGCAGCTGCTCCACACAGAGAGACAGAAAGACAACCAGTGTGTATAGGAAGAGTCTACACAGTCTCCAGGTGTTCAAAGAGGAAAGGGCAGGCACAAAACACAAAGTCGACTTCTGACAGTGCGTGTGGCTTCTGCCCTTGCTCCTCTGCCCACATGTCAGGGTCTCAAGACATCACCAGCAACCCTCCAGGGAACAAAGGCAGCATGTCAGTTCTGAAGTCACTCAGAAACAAGCCCTTCCAGAAATCCCTGTCAATGTCCCTCAGAAGCCACCCCATCACTATCCCTGAAGGATCCCATTGAGAATGAATGGCATTGGAAGCTTCCTGTCATGGATTCCTGGAGAGATACAAGCCCAGGAGAGACTGCTACACTTCTGTTCGAATTGCTCAGGTCCGCACCATTGCCTGTGCTCCCACTGAACCCCAAATAGGCAGAGCATTAGGTGTTTTCACAGTCAGGGCTTTTTGTGAAGGGATATTCTACTGTGATAACTATGGTATCTACCACAGTGGTATATGCAGCAGCAAATACCCACTGGAAACCTTTGGGCACCGCCGATGCATGAGCTCCAAACAACAGTGGGTCTAGAGGAGCTGGCACCTAACCGTCTGTATCTGAATCTTGACCACGGAAGCACATTGATTGACACTAGACCATCACAGCATTTCCCACAGACCAGAGAGTCTGCATAGTACCCTAGATCTTCTCCCAATAGCCTTCTCACAGAGGCCAGGGACACCACCAGAAGCCACTTTGCTCTCCACCTAGACCAATGACCCCTTCCTATAGACAGAAGTGGACATTCTATCAGACCTGGAAACACTCCAGGCTAGAGTCAGACAGCTTAAAACAACCATCCAGAAGCTCTCAATATGGCCATCGTGACCTGGCTGGCACCCACAAGATATAGGTGCCCCCATTACAGCCAAAACGAGCTCATCAGGCACCTGGAGACCACAAGAAGCCTGTGCTGTTTCTACCTGTTTCAATGTAAGACTAATGGCTCCAGGTTCCTGAGGGTGGGACTAGATTACATCTCCATAGGAGCTGGTGGGGGCGCAAAGGAGAGAAGGATGTCGCAGACTACTGCTCACCTGAGAAAGTTTCTGTTCCCCAGTCTTGGACCATCATGGATCTGTCATGGGATTGAATGACAGTGGTCACCTGTTGGGGACTGCTAGAACCTTGAACAAAATGGAGTCTGTCAACCATTTCTTGGCCTTCTGCCTACGTGACTGCGAGCACACATACCCTTGAGACAAAGGAAAAGGCTAACCATAAAAGTTAAATTTACACAGGGCAGCCCACCCGCCTAGCCAGGGGGAAGTAACCCTTACAGAGCCATTGTCCTTGTTAACAAAAGGTTAAAGTGTTTCTTTGAATACTTCCTACCCCTCCCTAATTCCTGCACCTGATTACGCTGACAAGCATTTGTGGAATGCGACTGATGACTGATGGCAAATTATAGCTTTGTCTTTACCGTATTTGGTGTATATTTCAGTTGAGACTTGATTGGCATGCTTGTACCGCCCCCTGAGATTCTTTCTCTATAAGTACCATTGTACCCCAAAAATAAACGCTCTTGATCAGCGAACGTTGTCTTGAGCCTGTTTCCTTTAACTCTTGGAGTTTACTTTTAAGATCAAATCTGCTCGTGAAGAAACACCAAATTAATAGTGACCCTCATCACCTCATCCCCGTGGGTCGGGGGTCCCCTCAGGGGGTCGCAGTCACCCCCTGTGGCTCTAGTGCTCTCTCATTTCTCCTGTCTACTTTCTCTTTGTCTTCCCAGCCACCGAAGCACAGGGAAGTAAGTTCAGCATTGCACATAAAGATCATGTGGTGTGGGGTAGTGTCACTGTGTAGGTACAGTTTTTCTCACTAGGACACTAACACCAGCATGGCTTTTGTTTGCTGAACTGACCCTCAGGGCCCAGGAAGCATTACAACATTCCTCCAAATCTGGCCCACTGTTGCCCATAGGGCATCCACCTGCCTCAAATCCCATTCCCCATGGAGCCCCGGGGCAGCTATGGACAGAGGGCAATTAGAGCAAAAGCAGACAGCAGGTGAAGATGTTTAGACACATGAGCCATCACAATTTCACTGGAGGATTCTGTGTGGCATCCCTAACTAGGAATACATTCTAATAAGTTCAAATCAATCCCCAAGCACTGAGTCTGTCATCTACAGTGGCTATCCATGAAGGAAATGTGGGACCCTAAGCTTGGACAGGGGTCTTAGCTCTGAGCCTAGACAGGCCCAGTTCAGTTAGAGTTGATAGGCCAAGACTCTGCTGCAGCCATACTGTTAGGGACTGTACACCAGTACCCATAGCAGGTTCAGGCAGGTGGACTCTGTGGTGCCCACACTGGACATGGTACAACCCACCCACAGAAGAAGCCTTTCTGTGTTGGGGTGAGCTTTTTAGCAGAGAAAAACTCAAGGTTGAAGGATTCACACTACAAGAGAAACAGACCCCAGGAGACACTGAACCCTGCCAAGTGAAGCAGCCACTGGCCAAGAATATTTTCTAGAATCTGTGTCATGGTAGGTTAGTCGTACTTGGCCCCACAGTGAAGCTCAGTGATCCAGAAACATATCTAGGCTACTACTGGAAGAAAGATGAGGCTATCTATCTGTGCCAGTACCTCCTGGAGGGCTCAACAACTCACTCTCCTTTCTAAAAGGACAGGAACAACCAACCCAAGTAGGGAGTTGAGCCAGAATTCACACACAGAGACACAGACACAGAGAGAGAGAGAGAGAGAGAGAGAGAGAGAGAGAGAGAGAGAGAGAGAGGGAGGGAGGGAGAGAGACAGAGAGAGAACACACACACACTCAACATCATATCACACCAGGCCAATCATGATATCTCTCCCAGTGTGGAGGGCTGTGGACTGCTAATATCAATGTCCCCATGATTCACTGTCAGTAGAGCCAGCATTTGCCATGGAATGAAGACCTGTTTCTCTCCAGAAACTTGTAGGGCTCCAGATTGGGACTGCTGAGCACCTGTCCTTTTAAACTGAGTGACTACGGGTCTTTGCCTCACAGTGACAGATGGCTATAATGGAACCACACTGGCTATTGACTCTCACAGGCTGTGAGACACAGATCCCGGTTTTCACTATCTCTGCTGTGATTTGGCTGATGTTACTACCTGTGGCTGTTTGACTAAGAATGACGTCCACTTGGACAGGGGACAGATCCCCAGACTCCCCCCATCTACACCCACTTATCAGTGCAAGAGGCAGGTGGGATTGCTAGTCCTGAATTTATAAGAGCAAGTGAGGTGGTCCTCTGCTTCATCAGCTGCAGTACTCTGGAGAGTGGCCTCTACACCAGATAGAGCTGACCCTGAACGTGTTGGTATGGATCACCTGACCTTAAGGATATTAAAGCAGTAGAACTGGCCCAGCCCCATGTTCATGTCTGCAAGGGCAGAACTGGCCAGGACAATTGCTCACCCTGGTGGTAAGGACAAGGGAGACCTGGCAGATTGACCTTCATGCCACTAGCCAGGCCATGAACGAGGATTATGTGTTGGCACGCCCCAACATCCACCACATCGGTAATCTGCTGGAACCCTTGAAGAGACTGCACCTACAGATCAAAAGATGCAGGATCTCCGCAACATAAGACAACAGCAGGATAACCAAGAGGAATTCTAGTTTGAGGCCAGCATCACCTGTGTATCCAAAACCAGACATTTGAACCAGACCAACGACTCTGCTAAGATCACTTGCAAGTAAAGCCATACGGATTAAAGTGTTCCCTGCATGACTCGCTGTGTCATACCACAGCTTCCATGATGAGACTGATTTTCCTCTTCTTCCTTCCTCTCCTCTTTTTTGAATGTGTTTATATGGAGCTATACAATTCCACTTCAGCCATGCACCTTAAGCTCCCAATTGACTCAGGTAATCTTGTCTTTTTTCCCCTTTGTAGGCAGATCCATGTATATCATTCTTAAGGCCCACTTTGCTACCTAGGTTTTCAGGAGTTGTGGACTCTATGCTTGTTATTTCTTTATGTCCAATATTAACTTATAAGTGAGTACAAATTATTTTTGTCTTCCCTGGCTATCCTCTGTCTTTTCTTTTTCCATCTGAAGTTGGGTATTTTTCTTTTGAGGTCTGTGAAGAATTTTGCTGGGATTTTGATGAACATTGCATTGAATCTGTGCATTGCATTTGGTAACATTGCCATTTTTACTATGTTAGCCCTATTAATTCAAGAGCATGGGAGATCTTTCCATTTTCTGATGTCTTCTTCAGTTGTATTCTCCAAAGACTTAAAGTTCTTCTCATACAGGACTTTCACTTGTTTGGTTAGAGTTGACCCAGATAGTTTATGTTGTTTGTGGTTATTGTGATGGGTTATGTTTTCCTGATCTTTTTCAGCCCATTTATAATCTGTATATAGGAGGGCTACTGACTTTTTTGAGTAATCCTGCCCAATTACTGAAGGTATTTAAAGATGTAGGACTTCCCTGATAGAATTTTTGGAATCTCTTATATACATATAAAATCATCAGCTTATAATGAAGGTTTGACTTATTCCCTTCCAATTTTATGCCCCTTGGTTTCCTTTTGTCTTCTTGTTTCTCTAGTAAATACTTTGAGTAGTGTACTCAATAGATATGGAGGGATTGAATAGCCTTGTCTTGTTCCTGAATATAGTGAGATTGCATTGAGATTCTCTCCATTTATTTGATGCTAGCTATTGGCTTCATGTATATTGCCTTTATTATACTTAGCACTGTTCCTTGTATGCCTGATCTCTCCAAAACCAATATCATGAATAGATGCTGGATTTTATAGAAGGCTTTTTCAGCACAGTCTTTCTGACTGTGTCCTTTGCCTTACAGAAGCTACTCAGTTTCAGGAGTTCCCATTTATTAATTGTCAATCTCAGTGTTTGTGCTACTGGTATTATGTTCAGAAAGTGGTCTCCTGTACCAATTAGTTCAAGGGTACCTCCCACTTTCTCTTCTAACAAGTTCAGTGTGGCTGGATTTATGTTGAGGTCTTTGATCCATTTGTATTTAAGTTTTGTGCATAGTGATGAATATGGATCTATCTGCAGTCTTCTACATGCCAATATCCAGTTATGCCAGCACCATTTGTTGAAGATGCTATCTTTTTTGCATTGTATAATTTTAGCTTATTTGTCGAAAATCAGCTGTTCATAGGTTTGTGGATTAATCTCAAGAGTGTTCAATTCAATTCAACTGGTCTTCCTGTCTATTTTTGTGCCAATACCAAGCTGTTTTCAGGGCTACAGCTCTATAATAGAGCTTGAAGTCAGGAATGGCGGTGCCTCCAGATGTTGCTTGGTTGAGCAGGGTTGTCTTGACTATCCTGGGTCTTTTGTTTTCCCATAGAAAGTTGAGAATTGTTCTTTCAAGGTCTGTGAAGAATTGTGCTGGGATTTTGATGGGGATTGCAATGAGTCTGTAGATTGCTTTTGGCAGGATTGCCATTTTTACCACATTGATCCTACCTATCCAAGAGCATGGGAGATCTTTCCATTTTCTTGTGTCTTCTTTAATTTCTATCTTTAAAGACTCAAAATTCTTGACCAAAGGAGCCAGGGATAACAGGGGAGCAGCTGTTCTGGCAGCAGGATCAGGTACAACAGGCCCTGCTTCTGGGCCTGGGTTCCAGTGCCGGGGGATCACCTGGGAACTGCACAGAGCTTCCAATCCCGGCGGAAGCCAAGCACCCCAGACTCCAGGACTTCTCTCTCACCAATGAAGCCAGGAAACCAGAGGACCCAGGGAGACCAGGGGAGCAGCTATTCCGGCGGCAGGATCAGGTACAACAGGATCCAGCAAAGGGTCCAGGGGATCAGGTGGGAGGCTGAGCACCCCGGATTCCTGGTCTTCTTCTCTACCCATGGGACCAGAACGAGGACAAGGAATAGAAGAACTACAAGATTATAGGACTGCCTAGCACCCACCAAAAGGGAACTCTGGTCCCATAACCACCAGACCAGTAAGGGGTTCTTTCTGCACCCACTAGAAGAAGAGATGGGAAAGAGACAATACAAAAACACATTCAGCAACAGAAAAACAAATATGACACCACCAGATTCTAGAGACTCCACACCAGCAAGACTCCAACATTCCAATGCAAACGAAGCAGAAGAGAATGACCCTAAAACCACTTTCATGAAAATGATAGAGGCCCTAAAAGAGGATATAGGAAAATCCTTCTAAGAAATGGAAGAAAAAACAAACCAAAAAAATGCAAGAAATATTTGACCTCTTCCTTCCCAATTTGTATCCCCTTGGTCCCCTTTTGTTGTCGTATGGCAATAGCTAGAACTTCAAGCACCATGTTGAAAAGGTATGGAGAGAGTGGACAGCCTTGTTTTGTTCCTGATTTTAGAGGAATTGCATTGAGTTTCTGTCCATTTAGTTTGATGTTGGCTGTTGGATTACTGTATATAGCTTTTATTATGTTTAAGTATGTCCCTGTTATCCCAGATCTCTCCAAGACCTTTATCATGAAGGGGTGATGGATTTTGTCAAAGGTTTTTTCAGCATCTAGTGAGATGATCATGTGATTTTTGTTTTTCAGCTTGTTTATATGGTGGATTACGTTGATGGATTTTCGTATGTTGAACCATCCCTGCATCCCTGGGATGAAACCTACTTGATCGTGGTGAATGATTGTTTTGATGTGTTCTTGGATCCGATTTGCCAGTATTTTATTGAGTATTTTTGCGTCAATGTTCATGAGGGATATTGGTCTGAAGTTCTCTTTCTTAGTTGTATCTTTGTGTGGCTTGGGGATCAAGGTTATTGAAGCCTCATAGAAAGAGTTTGGCAAAGACCCTTCTGCTTCTATTGTGTGGAACACTTTGAGAAAAATTGGTATAAGCTGTTCTTTGAAATTCTGGTAGAATTCTGCACTGAGGCCATCTGGACCAGGACTTTTTTTGGTTGGGAGACTTTTGATGACTGCTTCTATTTCCATAGGTGTTATGGGTCTATTTAAATTGCTTATCTGTTCTTGATTTAGTTTTGGCAAATGATAGCTGTCCAGGAAGTCATCCATTTCCTTTAAATTTTTGAATTTTGTGGAGTACAGGTTTTCAAAGTATGACCTAATGATTCTCTGGATTTCCTCAGAGTCTGTTGTTATGTCCCCCTTTTCATTTCTGATTTTGTTAATTTGCGTGTTCACTCTGCTGTTTGGTAAGTTTGGACAAAGGTTTGTCTATCTTGTTGATTTTCTCAAAGAACCAACTCTTCGTTGCATTGATTCTTTGTATTGTTTTCCTGGTTTCTACTTTGTTGATTTCAGCCCTCAATTTGATTATTTCCTGGCGTCTACTCCTCCTGGGGGAGTGTGCTTCTTTGTGTTCTAGAGCTTTCAGCTGTGATGTTAATTGTCTGGTATAACTGTTCTCCTGTTTCTTCATGTGAGCACTTAGTGCTATGAACTTCCCCCGTAGCACTGCTTTCAAAGTGTCCCATAGGTTTGGGTATGTTGTGTCTTCATTCTCATTGAATTCGAGGAAGTCTTTAATTTCTTTTTTTATTTCCTCTTTGACCCAGGGATGGTGCAGTTGAGCATTATTCAATTTCCATGAGTTTGTAGGTTTTCTGCAATTTGTGTTGTTGTTGAATTCTAATTTT
Organism: Mesocricetus auratus; assembly: GCF_017639785.1. Classification (NCBI taxonomy): domain Eukaryota; kingdom Metazoa; phylum Chordata; class Mammalia; order Rodentia; family Cricetidae; genus Mesocricetus; species Mesocricetus auratus. Next base: position 5,945,538 of record NW_024429186.1, read on the forward strand.
AAAGCATGGTGGTCTGATAAGATGCATGGAGTTATTCCAATTTTTTGTAGCTGCTGAGGTTTGATATGTTGCCAAGTACGTGGTCGATTTTTGAGAGGGTTCCATGTGGTGGTGAGAAGAAGGTATATTCTTTTTTTTTTTTTTTTGCTCAACAATGCTTATAACAGCATTGCTCTTTTTTTATTAATATTTTTTTTATTTTCCATTTTAAATTTAGATAAGAAACAAGGTTGCTTCACAAGTCAGTACAAGGTCCCTCTCCCTTTCCCTCCCCTCCTCCCGTGCCCTCCCCCCATCCCCCCCGTTATCCCCTCATTCCCCCAGGGAGGGTAAGGCCCTCCATGGGGGTGTCCATAGTCTGTCATTTCATATAGGGCAGGGCCTAGACCCTTCCCCAAGAGTTCAGGGTGAGAGTGCACCTCACATTGTTCTATGGGAGTCCAGAGGCCGTGTGTATACTTGGGATGGGTACTGATCTGCTGTCCAAGGCTCAATAGATTACCTAGGCCTCCTCACTGACACCCAGATTCAGGGGGTCTTGATCAGTCCCATGCTGGATTCCCAGGCTGATGCCTGGGATTCAAGAGTTAACCTTTGTCTGGTCAGCTGTTTCTGGGGGTTCAACCAGCCCAGTCTTAATCCCTTTGATCATCAGTCCTCCCTCTCTGATACTGGCTTTCTTGAGTTCAGCTCAGTACTTAACCAGCCAGTAAATGAAGTTTCTGTTTCCCAGACTCTCTGGCTATAGGATTGTAGGCTGGCACTCCCCAGATCTATGTCTAAAATCCATATATGAGAGAGTACATGCCATGTTTCTCTTTTTGTGACTGGGTTACCTCACTCAGGATGGTTTCTTCTAGTGTCATCCATTTGCCTGCGAATCTCATGATTCCATTATATTTTTCTGCTGAATAGTACTCCATTGTGTAGATGTACCACATTTTCTCTATCCATTCTTTGGGTGAGGGACATCTAGGTTGCTTCCAAGTTCTGGCTATTACAAATAAAGCTGCTATGAACATAGTGGAACAGACATCTTTGTTATATGAATGGGCATCTTTTGGATATATGCCTAAGAGTGCAGTTGCTGGGTCTTGTGGTAGGTTTATTCCCATTTTTCTGAGGAATCTCCATACTGCTTTCCAAAGTGGCTGAACCAGTTGGCACTCCCACCAGCAATGGAGGAGTGTCCCCCTTTCACCACATCCTCTCCAGCATAAATTGTCATTGGTGTTTTTGATTTTAGCCATTCTGACAGGAGTGAGATGGTATCTCAGAGTTGCTTTGATTTGCATTTCCCGGATGGCTAAGGATGTTGAGCACTTTCTCAAGTGCCTCTCAGCCATTTTAGACTCCTCTATTGAAAACTCTCTATTTAGTTCTGCAGCCCACTTCTTAATTGGGTCCTTTGCTGTTTTGGAGACTTGCTTCTTGAGTTCTTTGTAAATTTTGGAGATCAACCCTCTGTCAGATGTGGGATTAGTGAATATTTTTTCCCATTCTGTGGGCTGCCTTTTTGTCTTGCTGACTGTGTCCTTTGCCTTACAGAAGCTTCTCAGTTTCAGTAGGTCCCATTTATTAATTGTTGATCTCACTGTCTGTGCTACTGGTGTTATGTTCAGGAAGCTGTCTCCTGTACCAATTCGTTCAAGGGTACCACCCACTTTCTCTTCTAAGAGGTTCAGTGTGGCTGGATTTATGTTGAGGTCTTTGATCCATTTGGACTTAAGTTTTGTGCATGGCGATAGACATGGATCGATCCGCATTTTTCTACATGCCAGTCTCCAATTATGCCAGCACCATTTGTTGAAGATGCTTTCTTTATTCCATTGTATATTTTTAGCTTCTTTGTCAAAGATCAGATGTTCGTACGTGTGTGGGTTAATACCCGGATTTTCAATTCGATTCCATTGGTCTACCTGTCTATTTTTGTGCCAATACCAAGCTGTTTTCAGGACTATAGCTCTGTAATAGAGCTTGAGGTCAGGGATAGTGATGCCTCCGGACGTTGCCTTGTTGAACAGGGTTGTTTTGGCTATCCTGGGTCTTTTGTTTTTCCATACAAAATTGATTATTGTTCTTTCAAGGTCTGTGAAGAATTGTGCTGGGATTTTAATGGGGATTGCATTGAATCTGTAGATTGCTTTTGGCAGGATTGCCATTTTTACTACATTGATCCTACCTATCCAAGAGCATGGGAGATCTTTCCATTTTCTGAGGGCTTCTTTAATTTCTTTCTTTAAAGATTCAAAGTTCTTACGATACAGGTCTTCCACTTGTTTGGTTAGCGTTACCCCAAGGTATTTTATGTTGTTTGTGGCAATTGTAAAGGGTGATGTTTCTCTGATTTCTCTTTCAGCCCTTTTATCATCTGTATATAGTAGGGCTACTGACTTTCTTGAGTTGATCTTGTAACCTGCCACTTTGCTGAAGGTGTTAATCAGCTGTAAGAGTTCCCTGGTAGAGTTCTTTGGGTCATTGATGTAAACTATCATATCGTCTGCAAACAGTGAAAGTTTGACTTCTTCCTTCCCAATTTGTAACCCCCTGATCCCCCTTTGTTGTCGTATGGCTATAGCTAGAACTTCAAGTATCATGTTGAAAAGGTATGGAGAGAGTGGACAGCCTTGTTTTGTTCCTGATTTTAGAGGAATTGCCTTGAGTTTCTGTCCATTTAGTTTGATGTTGGCTGTTGGTTTACTGTATATGGCTTTTATTATGTTTAAGTATGTCCCTGTTATCCCAGATCTCTCCAAGACCTTTATCATGAAGGGGTGTTGGATTTTGTCAAAGGCTTTTTCAGCATCTAGTGAGATGATCATGTGATTTTTGTTTTTCAGCTTGTTTATATGGTGGATTACGTTGATGGATTTTCGTATGTTGAACCATCCCTACATCCCTGGGATGAAACCTACTTGATCGTAGTGAATGATTGTTTTGATGTGTTCTTGGATCCAATTTGCCAGTATTTTATTGAGTATTTTTGCATCAATGTTCATGAGGGATATTGGTCTGAAGTTCTCTTTCTTGGTTGTATCTTTGTGTGGCTTGGGGATCAAGGTTATTGAAGCCTCATAGAAAGAGTTTGGCAAAGACCCTTCTGCTTCTATTGTGTGGAACACTTTGAGAAGAATTGGTATAAGCTGTTCTTTGAATTTGTGGTAGAATTCTGCACTGAGGCCATCTGGACCTGGACTTTTTTTGGTTGGGAGACTTTTGATGACAGCTTCTATTTCCATAGGGGTTATAGGTCTATTTAAATTGCTTATCTGTTCTTGATTTAGTTTTGGCAAATGATAGCTGTCCAGGAAGTCATCCATTTCCTTTAAATTTTTGAATTTTGTGGAGTACAGGTTTTCAAAGTATGACCTAATGATTCTCTGGATTTCCTCAGAATCTGTTGTTATGTCCCCCTTTTCATTTCTTATTTTGTTGATTTGCGTGTTCACTCTCTGCTGTTTGGTAAGTTTGGACAAAGGTTTGTCTATCTTGTTGATTTTCTCAAAGAACCAACTCTTCGTTGCATTGATTCTTTGTATTGTTTTCCTGGTTTCTACTTTGTTGATTTCAGCCTTCAATTTGATTATTTCCTGGCGTCTACTCCTCCTGGGGGAGTTTGCTTCTTTGTGTTCTACAGCTTTCAGCTGTGATGTTAATTGTCTGGTATAACTGTTCTCCTGTTTCTTCATGTGAGCACTTAGTGCTATGAACTTCCCCCGTAGCACTGCTTTCAAAGTGTCCCATAGGTTTGGGTATGTTGTGTCTTCATTCTCATTGAATTCGAGGAAGTCTTTAATTTCTTTTTTTATTTCCTCTTTGACCCAGGGATGGTGCAGTTGAGCATTATTCAATTTCCATGAGTTTGTAGGTTTTCTGCAATTTGTGTTGTTGTTGAATTCTAATTTTAAAGCATGGTGGTCTGATAAGATGCATGGAGTTATTCCAATTTTTTGTAGCTGCTGAGGTTTGATATGTTGCCAAGTACGTGGTCGATTTTTGAGAGGGTTCCATGTGGTGGTGAGAAGAAGGTATATTCTTTTTATGTGGATGAAATGTTCTATAGATATCTGTTAATCCCAGTTGGGTCATTACTTCTATTAGACCCTTTGCTTCTTTGTTGAGTTTCTGTTTGGTATTCCTGTCTAGTGGTAAGAGTGGTGTGTTGAAATCTCCCACTATAAGTGTGTGGGGCTTTATATGTGATTTAAGTTTTAGTAATGTTTCTTTTGCAAATGTGGATGCCTTTGTATTTGGGGCATAGATGTTCAGAATCGAGACTTCATCTTGGTGGATTTTTCTGGTGATGAATATGAAATTACCTCCTTCATATCTTTTGATTGGTTTCAGTTTAAAGTATAGTTTGTTAGATATTAGGATTGCTACCCCCCTGCTTTCCATTTGATTGGAAAACCTTTTCCTAACCCTTAACTCTGAGGTAATACCTGTCTTTGAGTCTGAGGTGTGTTTCTTGTATGCAGCAGAAGGATGGGTTCTGTCTTTGAATCCATTCTGTCAGACTGTGCCTTTTTATGGGCAAATTAAGACCATTAATATTGAGGGATATTAATGACCCTCAATATTAATGGTCTTTGATTGCTGATTCTCGTTTGTTTTGGAATGGTTGTTCTTGGTGGAATCGTATGTAGATTTCCACCCCTTTTCTCTTTTGGGTATTGGTAAAATGGGAGTATCTATTTCCTATGTTTTTCTGGTTGTAGTTAATGTCTTTGGACTGGAGTTTTCCTTCCAGATCTTTCTGTAGGGCTGGGTTAGTGGATACATATTGTCATGGAATATCTTGTTTTCTCCATCTATAGTGATTAAAAGCTTTGCTGAGTATAGTAGTCTGGGCTGGCATCTGTGGTCTCTTAGTGTTGACAGAATATCTATCCAGGACCTTCTGTCTTTCAGAGTTTCCATGGAGAAGTCAGGTATAATTCTTATAAATTTGCCTTTATATGTTATTTGATCTTTTTCCTTAGCTGCTCTAAGTATTCTTTCTTTATTTTGTATGCTTGGGGTCTTGATTATTATGTGGATAAAGGACTTATTTGTGATCCTCTCTATTTGGTGTTCTGTAAGCTTCTTGTAACTTCACTGGTATGTCTTTCTTTAGGTTGGGAAAGTTTTCTCCTATGATTTTGTTGAATATGTTTTCTGTCCCTTTGAGTTGGATTTCTTCATCTTCTTCTATACCTATTATTCTTAGGTTTGGTCTTTTCACGGTGTCCCATATTTCCTCGATATTTTGTGTTAGGGATTTCTTGAACTTCAGATGTTCTTTCTATTTCTCCTAGTGTGTCTTCAACACCTGAGATTCTCTCTTCCATCTCTTTTCCTGGCCTCAATGAAGAATGACTGTGTATTTTGTCGTCTCCATGTCAGCTTTCAATCCTTGCATTGTTTGAATTGTTTATTGTAATTTTTGCTTCGTGTTTTCCTCCCTTTCTTCCATTTTTTGGAATTTTTTGGGTTGTTTTTGCTTCTATTTCTTGTATTTTTTGGTTTGTTTTTTTTTCCATTTCTTTAAGGGATTTTCTCACATACTCTTTGAGGGCCTCTACCATTTTCATGAAGGTATTTTTAAGGTCATTCCCTTGTGCTTCGTCCACATTTGAGTGTTCAGGTCTTACTGGTGTAGAATCTCTAGACTCTGGTGGTGTCATATTTGTTTTTCTGTTGCTGAGTGTGTTCTTATATTGCCTCTTCCCCATCACTTCTTCCAGTGGGTGTAGAAAGAGTCTCTTCCTCTCCTGGTGGGTAGGCAACCATGGTTCCCTTTCGGTGGGTGCAAACACATCCAATACTCTCTGGCCTCTGCTCTCTGCCCTCTGCCCTGGGTTTGGATGGAAGTGGAGCAGCTCTCTCTGCAGGCTCCTGGTCGCTTGGTATTCCTTCCAGGGGGAGTTGACCTGGCTGCTGTTCCCAAGCCAAGGGATCTGAGAGAGGGCAAGCGGGAGGAAATCGGGTCTAAGATGGGGACCTGGTGCTCACCTCTGACCTCTGCCCTGAGTGTGGGCAGAAGTCGCAAAACATTTTTTAAACAGTGACCCATCACATGTTTGGTGGTTTCTCCATTTTGTGCAGTGGCCATCAGGAAAGCTGAATACCTATCAGCTTCCATGTGCACATCTTTTAATTTGCCAAATTCTGTAATATGAGTAACATCCATCTGCCATCAATGATTAGGAAGTAGACCTTGAGGGTCCACTTCTAAATTAGCTACAAATAAATATTGTGGTCACACCTCACTGACAATTTTGAAGGTGAGACTCTCTAGTTAAACCAAATTGCTTTTCTTACACTTCTACTATTTTGATGATGAAAGTTATGAGACTGTAGAGCTCTCTCTACCTGAGATAAAGCAACCATTTTTGTTAATCTTTCTGTTGACTCGTTCCCTTCAGCCAGTGGCGAGAAGGTTTGAATGTTATGTCACCCACAAAAGTCGACAATTTTCTTAGATGATTTGCAATTTGAATTTGCCCAAACAATATACTAACCTGATCATTACAAGTTCCAATGCACTGAACTGTCCCTATTATTTGAAGAGCTTTAAAGACATCATGATTGTCAATATACAAATTATATGAATCATTTACTAGAAGTTGAAAAACCATTGTGACAGCTCATACCCAGACTATCTGTGCTAAAGCAGTTGTTTGCTCCACATTATTTCTTACGATCTATAACATAAACTGCTCTTCCATTAGAAGAACCATTAGTAAAAGTTAACACAGCATTTTTTACAGGACTGTTCCTTACAGTTTGGGGGAATATAAAAGAATGCATCAGCTCAAACTGTAGCAGCCTATGAGCTGCAAACTGTTTACCAATTTTCCCTGAAAACTGAGCAAAAGCTATTGTCCATGAATCACTGTTCTGAAACAAGCAATCAATTTGTTGCTTGGTATAAGGAACACATATCATACTTGGTTCTTTGTCAAAATGTTTCCTAGATTCCACACAGCATTTCTGTATTAAATAAGGTCCTCCTTCAAAACAAGGATTTTACCTTTTGACTGGGGAGATGGTGCAAGCTTCCCATGGTTTTGTATTGCTAATATCTGCCATGCCTGCTGCACCTCCTGTATCCTAGAATTTGCAGAGGGTGTCAGGATTGATGACACAGAGACCAGTCGGTGGTGCAAAGAAAACTTTAAGCAGGCCCCAAGAAGGCTCAAGAAAACTTCCCAAGAAAGGCTTCCCTAAGGAAAAGCTTCTTTTTTGTTTTTCAGGGGTTATATGCCCCTGACACCAGAGTCAGGGGAGGGGGGGTCAGGAAGAAGCAGCTAGCCATTGGAAAGATCAAAGTCAGGGTGTTCCAGTAAGGGAACCCTTTTGGGGAACTTATTGCTCCAGTAATCATTTCTTAGGGCACCGGATTGTTTTCAGTAAACATGCTTTTAGTAAACATGTTTTTAGTAAACATTGTCTTACAGCTGCCTGCTCCCAGGCTGATGGGGAAGTGGGCCTCCAGCCAAGGTCTTTTGTTCCCACAAATATCCACTGATGCTGGACTACACTCTCTAAGTAGAAGAGCTTGTCTACCCTCTTTAGTTAACTGTCTTAGAATTTCATCTAAAGGTTTTAAATCACCAGTAGACACCCTTTAAAAAGGACAGAACCATTGAATATTTCCCAACAACTTCTGAAAAATCATTCAAAGGTTGTAAACTGTGGCGCCCACGCCACAAGCAACTCCGAGGTATCCGGAAAAGAAAGACCAGATGTCCAGCTGTTTGTACTAAGAAGTGTCTTTATTTTGCAAGTGCTAAGAGGTCTCTCTCTTGTAGGAGGGAGCAGTCTTATATATAGTCTTATAACACCATAGAAAAACCCCAGGTGGAAGAGCGTGTGTTTTCCTCCTGCTAGACGTTGATGTCAATGGGGCAATGTGGGGGCAGTAAGCCAGGACTATGGTTCATTGTAGAGTATGTCTGAATAGCTACTCCCATGCCTGCAGAGCCGGTGGCTAAGGCCCGATACTCCAAGTCCCATTAACAGGGGTGTGAATTAGATGGCTCTCTTATGTCTAGGAATAAGCTAAGCTATGGGCTCACTTCCTGTAATAAACTCTACATCTGGGAGGAGGGCAACTAATAAACATAACCCTGTTCAATTTGTAGGCAACATGCAATAAGCCATTTCATTTTCACATGCAAAATCTTACCATGTAGGGATTAGTGACATTACTATTACTCCCCCTTTTTAGTTTCATAGAAGTTGCATTTTTAAGGAGCAATGAGCGTGCTCCACAACTCCCTGAGGACTGTAAGGGATACCTGCTGTGATTAATTTTTTATTGAGTACAAAATACCTGAGTGCTTTATTTGAATATTCAGACCTATTGTCTGTTTTTTATCACTTTTGGAACTCCCATGCAAGCAAAACATTTTAAACAGTGACCATCACATGCTTGGTAACTCTCTCAGTTTGTGGTGACCATCAAAGAGCCTGAATACCTATCAACTACCATGTTTGTGTTTTTTAATTTGTCAAATTCTATAACATTTGTCATAAATGATTAGGAAATAGGCCTCTAGGGCTCATGTTTAAATTAGTTACAGATAAATATTGTGGGCAAACCTCATTGTTTGACGATTTTGACAAGTAGTCTCTCTAGTTAGACCAAATTGCTTTTGTAGACCTTTGCTATTTTGATGATGAAAGCTGACGAGACTGTAGAGCTCTCTCTACCAGAGTTAAAGCAACCAACTTTGCTAGTTTATCTGTTTACTCATTTCCCCTGGCCAGTGGGTTGGAAAGGTTTGAATGAGCTCTTATATTCCACACAAAACATGGCAATTGCATTTTTAACTTGTTTAAATAATATTTTAACCTGATCATTGTTAGTTCCAATGTGCTGAACTATCTTTATTATTTGAAGAGCTTTAAAAACATAATGATTGTTAGTATACAATTAAATGAATCATTTACTGGAACTTGAAAAACCATTGTAACAGCTAGTAATGAAAGACCCTGAATTTATAGAAATAAAGTATTAAACAGGGAGGGCACCCCACTAGAGAACTTGGGAAGTGAACAAAGGACCCCATCCCAGGAACTGGCCAAACCACAGAATGGAATGTATGGTTTAGCAACCTTAATTGCAGAAGGGCTGTAAACCCACAAAAGGCCAATTCCGGGCTGCTGACCACCTGTGAAAAACTGACCAGGGCATCAGAGATGGGCAAACAAGATTTGTGGGAAACAAGGAGATGATAACCACCATTTACTTAGGGAGAGATGATTAACTCATACCAAGGTTTGAGGAATTTACAACGTGTAGGTCAGGAAGACATCTACTTCCCCTGGTCAGTAGTCACGTACCCCCCCTCCCCGTCACAAGATAGGGATCCCTCCCAGGACCCCTCCCAAAGGCTTGTGGTTTTTGTCTTTAAAAGCTGATTGTAACTGAACCTCGGGGCCAATCGGTCTAAAAGCTGACCGAGAGGCCCATCTGCAGATGCCTAATTAAAGCCTCTTGTGTGTTGTATCAATTGGCGCGTGGACTCTTGATTCTTGGGGTGACGAATCCAGCTTGGGGACCCCTCCTCAATTCGGGGAGTACCTGAGTTGAAGCCAGAGTTGTTTGTTTCACATATTTCTTACCATCTATACCATAAGCTGTTTTTTCATTAGAATAACCATCAGTAAAAACTAGCACAACATTTTTAAAGGACTATCTTTTACAATTTTGGAGAATATAAAAGGTTGTATTGGCTCAAACTATAACAGCCTATAAGCTGTAAACTGATAATCAATTTTTTCTGAAAACTGAGTGAAAGCAGTTGTTTGCAAATCACTGTTTTGAAACAATAAATTAGGGGTGCCTGAGCCCTGCCCTCAGAGGAGGGGAGGCAGCTGTCCACCATTCCTGTTAACATTCCTTTGCTAATTATAAGTCATAAATGTCCTCTGCTAGTTGTAAAGATTCCCTGTCCCAGGGGATAATTGACAGACCCCATGTCCTCAGTAACTCTGTAAGCCTTATCTTATCTTATTTAGATGTATCCTGCCCAAAACATATACTGTTTTACTCTGGATCTTGTATGACCCTAAGTAACCATGGAAGCTGAACCCTGTGGTCCTTTTTTAAAAGCCTCCCCCACTGATGGGCATCTCATCTCCTCTGTCATGGAGAGAAATCTAATCTGACAAGCCTGAAGTAAAGAAACCTTTTTCCTTTGCATCAGAAGTGTTATTTCCGTACCATACAGGTACTGCTTTTTAAAATATGGATTTAACACTTTGGCTGGGGAAACAGCATAAGCCTCCCATGGTTTTGTATTGTGAATATAACATCTGCTGATGCCAGACTATAATTTTTAACACTAGGTAGGCCATATTATCTTCTTTAGGCAACCACTTAGGTGAATTAGGATCACTATTTTCTTTTAGAATATAATTAAGGGTTTAAAAAAAGGACATAACCATTGAATATTTCCCAACAATTTTTGAAAGTCGCTTAAAAGATTGTAAGCTATCTTTTTTAATATTTTAAATTGAGGTTTAATTTTATTAGAATATAACATATGTCCCAAATAAGGTTTAATTTCTATTAGAATATAACATGTCCCAAATAACTTTTGAAAAATCACTCAAAATTTGCAAGTAGTCTTTTCAAATCCAACCAGCAAGCCTCTCACTAGCTGACAAGACCTCATTTGCATCTTAGCTGACATGCTCTAATTTGCATCTAAACAGACACATTTGGGGATGGGGCCCAACCAAATGGCAGTTCCCTGAAAAAAAAAAACCTTTTTTAAATAACGTATTAACTTTTATTTGCTAGATTTTTTTTTTGCTAGCTATAAAAAATTTAGGAGGGTCTCTGTATCCTGTCCTTTTAAACTCCATAGAACCATCCATACATATTTTCTTGGGTTCCAGTCCATGCTGTAAGCTTCTGTTATTTTCTATTGACTGGCTCTGAAGGCTTAAATCTTTTATCTTTCCTGTTAAGACATTAACTGATTGGCTGGATGGCTGGATGCTCCTTTTGGCTATATCTAAAGCAATTTAAGTAACTTTTTAAACTATATTTGAAGTGTTTTTTTAAGTATCCTTTTAATCATATTCAAGGCAATTAGAACAGTTGCTTTCATCAGCATTCACACATTTACACTTCACATTCCATACATACTGGTATGGCCATGCCTATACACACAGACCATGCACACATCTCTCTCATCTCTCCTCTTGCCTAGGTTATGATTAGTAGTTGAAATGAAACATCCTTAATTGAAGTCTCTTGTAACACAGCAGCTATAGCCAATCCTTGAGCATCCAGAATCTGAGCAAATCCAAATTTATCTAAGTTGTCTCTTTTCTGTAAGGTCTTAAAACAGTTTCTGACTGGCTGTATTAAAAGCATTTTCTATACATTTGTTTGGGTGTCAGCCATGGCAGCAGCTCTCAAGGCTGTGAACTTCCTAGGCTCTGTCTCTTACCTTCCTCACGCCTGGCCTTTGGGCCTGGGCTGGCCTGCTGTAGATTACCTGTGGCCATTTTTCTCTCCTGCACCCTGGACATTTTAAGTTCCTGCCAGTCTGACATCCGAACAAATCTTTAATAGACTCATTTGTGTCACCTTCCTTTCTACAAGGTCTTAGCATGGCCTGGCATGCTGCATTAGGATTCTCACAAGCTAGTTGTCTCAATCAAAAGGTTAACACCTGTATCTCCCCTTATTTTGGATGATGTTTGTAGTTGCCTAAAGACAAAATTTTGAAATAACTCCTTAGGTCCTTGCCTGCTCTTTACAAAACCTCCAGCCCATGTCCTGGTGGCTGAAAACCTGTTTCAAGTTCTCCTGGCTGCTGGGCCAGTCTGCCCATACACTGCAATCAAAAGTTAACTGCTGATCTGTATCTTTGCCCTTCCTCAGCAAGCACTTTATAACAAAAGGGAAGATTTTGGGCTCTCTCTCTCTCTCTCTCTCTCTCTCTCTCTCTCTCTCTCTCTCTCTCTCTCTTTCTCTCTCTTGTTTGCCACTTTTCCAATGCTGGAGACACTGACCTGCTGTGTCTGCCAGCCATGACCTGAGGGTTGCCTGGCCCTAGGCTGCCTTAGACAAAGGAACACTTCTCTGATCTAAGGAAACTTGAAAAGTTCTTATCTCCTGTGAGATCGATTTTGCTAAATCTTTCAAGTCTCTTAGTTTTTGTTGAATTTTACCACTAGGTTTTTGCCTCTCTGTATTTCTAGTTAAAATGAGGGATGTGAAGACTCTTGTCCTGATACTTAATAAGTTTCTCTTTATTTTGATTTTAATCTCTCTACCCTGCATGTCCTCCTTGATCTGACCAACCGCTTCAGGGGCAGATACTTCCCTCTGTCTCTCATATGCATGGCCGCACATTCCCTTCCCCCAGCCCCGGTACAGCTCTGATACAGCTGCTGCAGCCTCTGTGAGGGGGAAGGACTCTTTTAAAACTTTTAAACTCCAGAATCCTCTGTGTAGTGACCAGTCCCCCATTTTAGCGGCCATTACAGGCTAACATGTGCTTGCATGACCTTGCCACTCCTGTCCTGGTCACTAAGGTCAGATGCCCTCCTCATGGCAAGGAACCAATCAGAAGTTAGCTGGCAGGGCTGTGCTTTATGGCTCTGGGTGTGCTTTACTGACAGTGCACAACAGTGATGTGCAAAACATAGCAACCGCCCTGGGAGGGCCTATGGGCCATAACAACCAGTTGACCAATCAACACAGGGCGGGTCACCCAAACCTGGAAGTCCACCAATCCTGAGACTGTTTCATGTCCCTAGACACTGCCCTAACGCTGCCCTTTAAGATCCCTGCCTCGAGGTTGCTTGGGGTCTTTCTCCAGCCGTTTGCCATGGGGAAGGGCCCGAGCTAATGGGGTTAGCTCGTTAAACATCTACAATAAAAGACTCTGCTTTTGCATCAAAATGGGCCTCTTGGTGATTTTGGGGTTCAGAATTTGGGCACATCTGCAGTTTTACTTCATTTAGCTCTCCTGGCTATCAAAACACAAGTAAATATACAATCATCTGACCAACAATTTCTGTCTTATACATTTCTTTAATAATCTTGAAGGCAGTCACCACCCCTTCTTTTTATATATATATTTATTTAGCGTTCCCTCCAGGGACAAACATCTGCCATATAACTTATAACTTTTTTAAATCTTTGTTTTTAACCCATGTTCCTCATAAGAATTGTACAAGATCCTTCTTTTCCACCCTAAATCCTTGTATTCTGAGGGCTTCCTTGAGCCCGGAAATAAAGAGACACTTTAGAGAGAATGATGCCTGCCCCATCACTCACTTGGCCATGAGATCTGTGCCATTGCTTGCCACCGCCCGTCTTGCTCTTTTCGGCAGGCCACCAAAATGAAGACCGTGCTGTCCCCCTGGGGGATGCTCTGGAAGGGCCCTTCTCTCCCGAGAGCGACCTCTTTCCCCTGGTTGTCTGACTTCAGGCCACGTGGGCTCCAATAATGTCCTGTCCCACAGGACACTCCACGTGGGTTTGGTAGACACCTAGAAGAAAGATGGGGGGCAGGGGACACAAGGATGAACAGCAAGATCAAGGCGACAATTTTATTTCACCCCAAAGGGATTTATATAGGGAAGGGAGGAGGGGAAGGAATGGGGGTGTGCTGCAACTGCAATGAACCTGGTGGGGCAAAGGTTAGTGGGAGGGGTAACCCTCTGTGCTGTCTGGAAACCTAATTCGCAGGGCAAAAGTATGGGGGTAGAACCTCGTGCATTACTAGGTAACCTGACTGTAGGTTCTTACTTTATCTGTCTGCATCTCTCCTATGTTCTCGTCTAACTCCTGGCAGAATTGGGGTCGTTCTGTTGAGCTAATCTTTACCTGCTAATTAAGCTGCAGGCCAGTTTCTGGAATTTGGTAGAGGTAGCAGGGTGGTCCAGAGTCACGTACATTCTAGGAGGGTTGAGTCATGTCTTCTCTTATGAGTATGTGAGGCAGCCATTTCTGGTTGATGGCCAGAGGACTCTGACACCAAAACACTCAAGTAATATCCAAAAAAGTAAACGCATTTGTAAATAGTTCAAGTATAAACAGAAATAAAACTGTATTTACAAGAATTTTTATAAAAACCAAAGCTAAGACTAATAATCATATTATTTATCTCATCCTTCCAAGAACAAGAGAATTGTGACAAAAGAAAAAATTTGTCTTCTAGAAGTAGACCCAGATCAACATTGGAGACCACCCAAATTCTGATAACTGATATAGTGTTCATGATATTTTTATGACTGGAAATGAAAAACAAGAGAGAATGAGTTCAGAAGAGACACTCCGGCTTCTTATTTTCTCCCAGCTGAACTTATAGATGTTGCTTTCACCCTATTTCACCTCAAGCTCAGGTAACATTTCAGACTCACTGCTGCCACGCCCAATAATTGTTGCCTAAGTCCTCAAGTTGTCTGGGCAACCAGCAGGGCTGGGAGTCTGAAGAAGCCCTTTGTCCACTGTCAGTGTCTCCCATCTCAGGCAGTGGCCACAGCAGAGTGTTTTAGCCTAGCTCCATCTAGGATGTTGTCTCTGAGCTGGGGCATGAGGCTGGTAGGAAGACCTGTGACCCTTGGGGCCCCCCTCTTGCTGGTTGCACTCTGGGTGCTGCTCCTGGTTCCAAGCCAGTGTTTTCAAGGCCGTCCCACATGGCGTTATATCTCATCAGAGGTGGCCACTCCTCGGAAGGTGACCTACCATGGCAAGGGTTTTCAAGCTCCAGGACGGCTCTCCTACAGCTTGCGGTTTAGAGGCCAGAGACATATCATCCACCTGCGAAGAAAGACTCTTATTTGGCCCGGACACTTGCTCCTGACGACTCAGGATGACCAAGGAGCCCTACAGATGGATTATCCTTTTTTCCCTGGAGATTGCTATTATGTTGGCTTCCTGGAGGGGATCCCTTATTCCACAGTCACTGTGGATACTTGTTCTGGGGGCCTGAAGGGGGCAGTGATGCTGGATGACCTTGCCTATGAAATCAAACCCCTCAGTGATTCACACAGGTTTGAGCACGTTATTTCTCAGGTAGTAGCTGATTCTGACACAGTGTTGCCTACAAACGAATGGAAGCACATGGAGCTTAACACAGAACCCCTCTTCTCTGGAACAAATGCCAGTGTGGCTCCCAGAATTTCTAGCAGAGACTATGCTTCCCATCCAGCTGCTATCAAAGGACATTTTCAAGCAGCTCCCAGTGTGTTTTTGAAAGCTAACTCAAATGTTACAAGGTGTGCTCATTATTTGTTTTCGTTAGCAAGCTTAATGGACAGCTATTTAAGGAGCATTCATTTGCGGTACTATGTTATTCTCTTAACTGTGTATGAAAACGGACGTCCATATAATCATGCAAAAGTGATAAGTGACACGTTTCTTCTATACTATAAGAGGACCTTTTATGACAAACTTAGGCCTGATTCATCTAATATGATTAGTGAATGGGGACCAAAAGATAATATCGTTCCAGCTATACATAGTATGTGTACTTATAAGGCCCTAAACTGTGTTGGTCAAAATGACAGATATTATGTATATGTATCTGTGATAGTAGCCAATCGTGTTGGGAGGATTTTAGGTCTGAATTTTGATAATGAGACGTACTGTGTTTGTCAGAGAAGGTCTACCTGTGTTATGTTCGAGAACCCTCTACTAACAGATGCTTTCAGCAATTGCTCCCTCTCAGAGCTAAACAATTTAATCAATACGCCTGGAGAGCTGCCCTGTCTTTTCTATGACTATCACACTTACTATAACAGATCAGTAACCTACAAGGTTTGTGGAAACTCCATAATAGATGAAGGGGAGCAATGTGACTGTGGCTCAAACAAGGCTTGCTATGCAAATACCTGCTGTGATAATAATTGCAGGTTCTCTAAAGGTAGCATTTGTGACAGAGAATCATGTTGTGCAAACTGCACCTACAGCCCTCCTGGGACACTTTGCAGAAGCATCCAGAACATATGTGATCTTCCAGAATATTGTAATGGGACTGAAGTCCACTGCCCAAAAGACTTTTATCTGCAAGATGGAACACCATGCTCAGAGGAGGGGTACTGCTATGCTGGGAACTGCACTGATCGCAGTATCCATTGCAAGGAAATCTTTGGTGTCAGTGCTCGAGCGGGTAATAAAATGTGCTATGAAATCAATAAGGAACAGCACCGGTTTGGACATTGTCACAGATCTCCAGAAAGCCTCTTATTCACACCTTGCTCTGATAAAGACAAAATGTGTGGAAGGTTGCAGTGTACCAATGTCACCCACCTTCCACACTTGCAGGATCACGTTTCATTTCATCAGTCAGTTATTTCTGGGTTTTCCTGTTTTGGGCTCGATGAGCATCGTGGAACAGATGCAACAGATGTTGGACATGTGAGATTTGGCACTCGATGTTCCAAAACTAATTTCTGTGATCAAGGGTCTTGCAATGGATCTTTAACTGCACTCAATTATGACTGCACCCCAGAAAAATGCAATTTTAGAGGAGTATGCAATAATCTTCGGAATTGCCATTGTCATGTAGGTTGGGACCCTCCTGACTGTGTAGGAGATGGACCTGGAGGGAGTTTGGACAGTGGAAGCCTTCCACTTACCATACGCAGAGTAAGACAGAGCAAACAGCCAGTTGTATATTTAAGATTGATCTTTGGTCGAATTTACGTCTTCATAGGCTCACTGCTCTTTGGAGTGGCCTTTTGTGTAACCATGACTAAGATTATCACGTCTGAAGACTGGCTGGCTAATTTACGTCATGCACAAGAACATGGGCATATGATCAGATATGCACGAAATAGACCAAAGTAAATATACATTAGCCTCCTGGTCCCTGTAAAATAAAGATAAATAAAAAGAAACTATGAATGTCAACAAGGAGATAAGTTAAAACTCAAGTCCACAGTTCTGAAGAGCCTGAGGTGATTTTACGGGGACACAGGGATCTTTGATGTTCATACTACCTGTATTTGATAGGTTGCTGAACCTCACATTGGAATAAATCTTCAAAATTGCAAATTGGTGTCTTCTGTGCTTTTGGTCAGGCTTTAGGAACTGCACTAAACTTGCTCCTTTGTTAGTAGTAGGAGACCTTGAGCCATGAATCCTGTAGGTCCTGGCTTTAGGTCTCTGGTCTGAAGATGAATGGAAGTTGTCTAAATCTCTTTTAAGAATGTATCTAGGGTGATTCTATAAAATGTGCTTCCTGAGCGCTTACAGTTTCCCATCCCTTGTCATCATGTTTGTCCGTGGTCCTCTCTCCTGCAGCTTGTGGATAGCATTTCAGGGACACTGCTTAGAGGAATGGAGGGAGTGAAGGCAGACTTGGGATCCAGCCGAGGAAATGCTACAGGTCCACCTCATACTACTCGAGGAACTGATGTTAAGAACATCACCGTTAACACACATCCATCCTTCACTAAGTATACTATCCACACAGCCGTATGGAATCAGTCTTTCCACAGCCCTGCAGACAGGATATTGCAAAGAATACAGCCTGGGGGAGAGTGTGCTGAGTCTCAGGGAGGACGGCTTTGAGAGCACAGGACAGATGCTGGTGGCCTTGTCAGAGGAGCAACAGGTGACAACTGAAGTTCAAGGCATCGGCCCATGGAGGAGATTCTCTGATGGGTCAATCTTGGAGACGCCAGGCTCCAAGACCTCAGACTCCAGAATGTCTTTGTTTCCTCTGTGCCTTTACATGTTTGCTGCTGTCACCTGTCTCTGGTACCCTGAATGTTGTGAATGGGTGTGGGGAGGTCCCCACTGCCTGTAATACAGTGTGTTTACCTCATGGAATCATCATATCCTACTGTGTACTTTCATCTGTGGATTATTATGAACACGATTTGTTATTAAGAGCAATGTCTAGCCAGGCGGTGGTGGTGCACGTCTTTAATCTCAGCACTCTGGAGGCAGAGGCAGGCAGATCTCTGTGAGTTCGAGACCAGGCAGGACCGACAGCTTCCAAAACAATACAGAGAAACCCTGTCTCATAAAAACAAAAAAAAAGAGTAATGTCTAAATGATAATAATAATAATAATGTTAGTTTAAATAGAACACATGTGTTGCTATTGATGATCCATGTTAATGATTAAGGAAAATAATTCTGTCCCAGTAGCCCAGCTAATTTAGATTCTTGTAATTGTAATTTGGGAGATGTGCTCACAGGTTTTGGAGTGCCCCATAGCTGAAACCAAGCTTGCAAAATAACTTAAATTTTTATCAAATTGCTTTGAGCTAAAAACACAAGAAGACAACCTAAAGTTTTAGAAACCTCATAGTTGAATGAGGAGCTCGTTAAGATCAGGGAACAAGAACAGAGCAGCCTAATTGTCATTGGCTGATTTACTTTCTTGCTGTGATTGGTTGATGATAAAAGGTGATGATTAATTCCTTATACCCACTTCTGCCCTCAACCTTCTGATATAAAAAATATGGATAAGAGGGTATGTACCCTAAAGATTTAAAATAGAGCTGACTTATTCTTTGTCTTTTGTTAAATGAAGATTTTCTTGAGAGGAGCCTTCCCGCCCGCCTGGTTCCAGATCTGCATCAGTCCCAAATAAACACACAGGAGGCTATATTAATTATGAAGCTGTTGGCCTTGCTTGTCTCTTACTGGCTAGCTCTGCTTTAAGTAATTACCCCATAATTGTTAATCTAAGTATGTCTCTTACCGGAGAGGTTTCCGGGCTTCCTACCCCAATGGCGTTACATCTCGAACTCTCTTGTGTTTCTCCTTTTGGACTCCTAGTCCCTCCTATCTAGGTTCCCTATTGGCCAGCAGTAATTTTCACCTGTGGTATGTAAAATGTTTAATTATGTAAGGGATATGAAAAACATGCGGTGTTTTGCTTGAATTAATTGTAATCAATGTTTCATTTGAAAATAGAACATAACCACATTGTAATTTCTGTATTGCCTGAAAAACTTTGTTGGGGTATATAAGCTGTTGAAAAGAAGTGTATGGCAGAAGAATAGGGAATAAATAATGAAATCATCAAGAGAGAGAACGAGAGTCTTTTTCCCTACCTTCCTCAGATGTAAAATTTTCATAGAACATGTTGACTCCATAAGTTCCCTCTGAGCTTTGTGCTGGTGGAGGCTGCCCCTCTAGGCAGCAATAGACAGAGAGTCAATCTTCAGTACCCTAAGCCTGGATGTGACTTCTGCCATGCTTTCTCATTCCCTGAGATATAGATTGTATGTATATGTGGCAGCCAATTGTGTTCAGGGAAAGTACTGCTCTGTGAATATTTAGTATGTGCTCAATTCACTTTCAGTCACATGTTTCAAATAACCGTTCTTGCGTCACTGCTTTCTTTGTTGACTCCACACACGAAAGTTCACTGACAGTGAAGCGAGGTTGTCTGCCACATTGGACTGTAGTCCTGCTCAGTCCTTTAGTCCCCTCCTGCACTGACAGGATAATTCAAGCCCCACTAGTGTAGGAAGGAGGTGCATAGCACAGTGATTGCTTCTCTGACCCATGCTCCTGCACTCCCCAATGACTCCCAACCCCCGAGAAGGCAGTCCGGGCAACTTAACAGCCATCACTGGGTCACCAAACAAGGGAAATTAAGCAGAATAATGGGATTGACATTTTGGGATGAATGTGGAGACCCCTGAGCAGGTTGAGAGTCTGAAGTTCATCCCTCTGGGGGTCTTAGGAGCCCACTAATGGTTTAAAACAGACCTAAAGTTCCCCTATGGCCCTTTTCTTCCTTGCATATAAAGGCATGCATCCTGCATCTGCCTCAGAAGCTACGTGACTGAAACATGCTCTTCCGATGTTCTGGAATGCAGACTTCATGTCCCATAGTGACCACTAACCAGAGTCACAGAATCTGTGACAGATGTACAAGAAGTGACCACAGGGGACCCTGCTGTGCTGATAATTTTTCACTGAAGGAATCATAAAGTCCACCCTTCCTCAAGGTCCCAATTGACCCAATTGATTTCAGTGTCCACACTACCAGTGTTATATTCAGGAAGTGGTCTCCTGTGCCTACGTGTTCAAGGTTATTTCCCACTTTCTCTTTTATCAAGTTCAGTGTAAGTGGATTCATGTTGAGGTCTTTGATTCACTTGGATCTGATATTTTACTAATGATTGATATGGATGTATTCGCAATCTTCTACCTGTGGACGTCCAGTTATGCCCACACCATTAGTGTAAGATGCTTTCTTTTTTTTTTTACATTGTACTCTTGGAGCTTTTTTGTCAAAATCAGGTGTTAATGGGTGCATGGATTTATGTCAGGGGGTATGGGTTGCGCTATCAGAACTACACCTGACTTCTCAATGGAAACTCTGAAAGTCAGAAGGTTCTGGACAGGGCGGTGCCACAGACACGAAGAGACCATAGATGGAATCCCAGGCTACTATGTCAAGCAAAGCTTTTAATCACCATAGATGGAGAAAACAAGACATTCCATTAGAAAACCAGATTTTAAAATTGTTATCCAGAAATCCATCCTTACAGAAAGTACTAGAGACAAAACACCAACCCAAGAAAGATCACTGCAACCACAAAAATACGGGCAACAGACAACCTCACACCAGCAACTCTGAAAGAAGGGGAACACACAAACACTACAACCACCACCACCACCAAAATAAAAAATAACAGGAATTAACAATCACTGGTCATTAATATCACATATGTATGTATATATAAATTTTATTTAAGTTAGAATCAACCTTATTTCACACTTCCCAGTTCCCTCCCATCCTCCCATTTCCCTGCAATGACCCCCCATCCCAGCCTCAGGGAACGTGAGGCCTCCCATGAGGGATCATTATAATCTGTCAAGTCATTTTGGGAAGGGGCTAGGCCCTCCCCTGTCTATCTAGGCTAAGAGAGTATCACTCCATGGGAAATGGGCTCCCAAAGCCTGTTCATGCACTAGAGATACATCCTGGTTCCACTTTGAGAGCCCCCATAGGCTTCCCAGTACTCCTGACTGACACCCACATTCACAGGGCCTGGTTTGGTCCTGTGTTGGTTTTCCAGCTGTCAGACTGGGGTCCATGAGTTCCCAGTTGCTCAAGTCAGGTGTTTCTGAGGGATTTCCTAGCATGGTCTTGACCCCTTTGTTCATCACTCCTCCCTCTCTGAAACTGGATTCCGGGAGTTGGGCTCAGTCCTTGGCTGTGGATCTCTGCTTCTGCTTCCAACAGCTACTGGATAAAGGTTCTAGGATGGCATTTAAGGCAGTTATCATTCTCATTATAGGGGAATGGCATTTAAGGTATCATCTCTGCTATTGCTTAGTGACCTAGTTGGGGGTTATGCTTTTGGATATCTGTACAATTTCCTAGCACCAGATTTCTCTTTAAACCTATAGTGGCTTCCTCTATTGATGTGTCTCTTTCCTTCTCTCCTCTATTCCTCTCCCCACCCAATCTTCCTGATTCTTCATGTTCTTCTCCGCCTCCTCTTTCTCTTACCTCCATCCTCCTTCTCCCTACCCCCCATTTATTCAGGGGCTCTTGTTCCTTTCTGCTTCACCAGGGGACTGTCTGTCGCATGGTCCTCCTCGTTTCCTAGACTCTCTGAATTATAGGGAAGTAATCCTTTTCTCTATGTCTAATACCTGTATATGGGCAAGTACATACCATGTTTGTCTTTCTGTGACCAAGTTACCTCACTTAGGATAGTTTCTTCTAGTTCCATCATTTTGCCTGAGAACTTCAAGATTCCATTGTTTTTATTCCCACTGGGTAGTACTCCATTGTGTAAATGTACCAAATTTTCTGTATCCATTCTTCACTTGAGGGGCATCGAGGTTGCTTCCAGGTTCTGGCTATTACAAATAATGCTGCTGTGAACATGTTTGAACATATGTCCTTGCTGAATGAATGTACATCCTTTGGGTATATGCCTAAGAGTGGAATTGCTGGATCTTGAGCTAGACTGGTTTCCATTTTCTGGGGAAACTGCCATACTGATTTCCACAGTGACTGTAAAAGTTTCCACTCCCAGGCAATAGAGAAGAGTTTCCCTTACTCCACATCCTCTCCAGCATGAACTGTCATTGTGTTTTTGATTTTAGCCATTCTGACAGGTTTAAGATGGTATCTCAGAGTTGCTTTGATTAGCATTTCCATGATGGCTAAGGTATTTGACCACTTTATTAAGTGTCTTTCAGCCATTTTAGATTCCTCTATTGAGATTTCTGTTTAGTTCTGTACCTCACTTTTTAGTTGAATTATTTGGTGTTTTGGTGAGTAGCTGCTTTGTATATTTTGGAAATCAGCCTTCTGTCCAATGTGGGATTGGTGAAGATCTTTTCCCATTTTGCAGGTGGCCATTTGGTCTTGTCCATTGTGTCTTTTGCCACACAGAAGCTTCTCAGATTCAGGAGGTCCCATTTGTTAATTGTCAATGTCAGTGTCTGTGCTACTGGTGTTATGTTCAGCAAGTGGTCTCCTGTACCAATTCTTTAAGGGTACCTCCCATTTTCTCTTGTACAAGGCTGAATTTATGCTGAGGTCTTTGATCTATTTGGACTACGTTTTGTGTGTTGCACTAGGCATGGATCTATTTGCAATCCTCTACACGTCTGCATCCAGTTATACCAGTATGATTTGTTGAAGATGCTTTCTTTTTCCCTTATATAGTTTTAGATTCTTTGTGAAAGATCATGTGTTCATGGACGTGTGGTTTGATATTAGGGTTTTCAGTTTGATTCTGTTGGTCTGCCTGACTGCTTTTGTGCCAATACCAAGCAGTTTTCATTATTATACCTCTATAGTAGAGCTTGAAGTCAGGGATGGTAATGCCTCCTGAAGTTTCTTTATTGTACAAGGTTGCTTTGGCTATCCTGGGTCTTTAGTTTTTCCAGTGCAGTAGCTGGAAACTGACACCCACGTTTAGGGGGCCTGGCTTGGTCCTGTGTTGGTTCCCCAACTGTCAGACTGTTGTCCATGAGTTCCCAGTTACTCAGGTCAGGTGTTTCTGTGGGCTTTCCTGGCATGGTCTTGACCCCTTGCTCATCACTCCTCCCTCTCTGAAACTAGATTCTGGGAGTTGGGCTCAGGCCTTGACTGCGGATCTCTGCTTCTGCATCTGTCAGCTACTGGGTGATTTCTCCTTTCAGTGTCTGTAAAGAATTGTGTTGGGGTTTTGAGAGGAATTGCATTGAATCTATAGATTGCTTTTGGTAAGATTCCCATTGTTACTATATTGATCCTACCTTTGCAAGAGCAGGGAAGATCTTTCCATTTTCTGGTATCATCTTTAATTTCTTTCTTTAATGAATAAAAGTTCTTGTCATATAGTCTTTCCCTTTTGTTTAACGTTACCCCAAGGTATTTTATGTTGTTTGTAACTATTGTAAAGAGTGATGTTTCTCTGATTTCTTTCTCAGTCCATTTATTGTCTATATATACTAAGGATATTGATTTTTTTGTTAATCTTGGATTCTGCCCCTTAGCTCAAGGTATTTACCAGCTAGACAGTTACCTGGTAGAATTCTCTGGGTCACTTGTATAGACTATCATAACATCTGCAAATAGTGAAAGTTTGACTTCTTCCTTTCCAATTTGTGTCCTCTTGATCTTCTCTTGTTGTCTTATTGCTCTAGCAAGAACTTCAATTACAATATTGAAGAGGTATGGAGAGAATGGACAGCCTGTCTTGTTCCTGATTTTAGAGGAGGTGTGTTGAGTTTCTCTCCATTTAGTTTGATGTTGGCTGTTGGTTTGCTGTATATTGATTTTATTATGTTTAGTTATGTTCCTTTTATCCCTGATCTCTCCAAGAGCTTTATCATGATGCCGTGTTAGATTTTGTCAAAGATTTTTCAGTATCTAGTGAGATGACCATGTGATTTTTATTCTCACTTTGTTTATATAGTGGATGATATGGGTGGATTTTCCAATGTTGAACCTTCCCTGAATCCCTGGGATGAAGCCTACTTGAACATGGTGGATAATTTTTCTGATGTGTTCTTGGATTCCTTTGCCAGCATTTTATTGAGTATTTTTGCATCAATGTTCATGAGAGATATTGGTCTGAAGTCTCTTTCTTAGTTGTGTCTGTATGACTTGGGTGCCAAGGTTATTGAAGCCTTAATGAAAGAGTTCGGCAATGACCCTTTGTGCTTCTATTCTGTGGAACACTTTGAGGAGAATTGGTATTAGTTGTTCTTTGACTTTCTGGTAGAATTCTGCACTGAGGTCATCTGACCCTGTGCTTTTTTTTTGGTTGGGAGACTTTTGATGACTGCTTCTATTTCATTATGGGTTAAAGAATTATTTAAATTGCTAATGTGTTCTTTATTTAATTTTTTAAAGTGATATCTATCCAGAAAATTGTCCATTTTGTTTAGATTTTTGAATTTTGAGGAGTGCAGGTTTTAAGGTGTGACCTGATGATTCTCTGGATTTCTCCAGTGTCTGTTGTTATGTCCCCCTTTTCATTCCTGATTTTGTTAATTTGCATGTTCTATCTCTCCTTTTGGTTAGGTAGGATAAACGTTTTCCTATCTTGTTGATTTGCTCAAAGAACCAATTGTTCATTACATTGATTCTTTGTGTTGTTTTCCTAGTTTCTACTTTATTGATTTCAGCCCTCAATTTGATTATTTCTTGGCATCTACTCCTCCAGGATGAACTTGCTTCTTTTTGTTCCAGAGCTTTCAGTTGTGCTGTTAATTCTCTAGTGTAAGTATTCTCCAGTTTCTTCATGTGTGGACTTAGTGCTATGATCCTTTCTCTTATCACCGCTTTCTTTTTTTTCTTTTTGTTTTTGTTTTTGTTTTATGAGAGAGGGTTCCTCTGTATTGTTTTGGAGGCCATCGGTCCAGCCCGGCCTTGAACTCACAGAAATCCGCCTGCCTCTGCCTCCCGAGTGCTGGGATTAAAGGCGTGTGCCACCACCGCCCGGCTCACCGCTTTCAAAGTTTGGGTATGTTTTGTCTCCATTCACATTGAATTCTAGGAAGTCTTTGATTCCTTTTTCATTTCTTCCTTGACTGAGGAATGGTTCAATTGCGCACTGTTCAATTTCCATGAGATTGCAGGTTTTCCGAAATTAGTGTTGTTGTTGAAGTCTAACATTAACGCATGGTTTTCCGGTAAGAATCAGGGGGTTATTGGGTTATTCTAATTTTTTTGTACCTGTTGAGGTTTGCTATTTTGCCAAGTATGTGTTTGATTTTAGAGATGGTTCCATGTGGCTCTGAGAAGAAGGTATATTATTTTGTGTTTAGATGGAATGTTCTATAGATGTCTGTCAAATCCAATTGGGTCGTAACTTCTATTAGTTCCTTTGTTTCTTTTTTACATTTCTGTCTGGTGGCCCCATCTAAGGGTTACAGTGGGATATTGAAGTCTCCCACTCTAAGTGTGTGAGGTTTTGTGTTTGATTTGTGTTTTAGTAATGTTTCTGTTATAAGTGTGGATGCCTTTGTATTTGGGGCATAGATGTTCAGAATTCAGACTCCATCTCGATGGATTTCTCCTGTGAATATGAAATGACCTCCTTCATCTCTTTTGGTTGATTTTAGTTTAAAGTCTAATTTGTTAGGTATTAGGATCACTTCCTCGCTTGTTTCTTGGGTCCATTTGATTGGAAAATCTTTTCCCAACCCTTAACTCTAAGGTACCATCTGTTTTTGAAGTTGAGGTGTGCTTCTTGTATGCAGCAGAAGGATGAATTCTGTCTTCGAATCCATTCTGTTAATCTGTGCCTTTTTACGGGCAAGTTAAGACCATTAATATTGAGGGAAATTAACAACCTTTGATAGCATTCTTGTTTGTTTTGGAATGGCTGTTGTTGGTGGAATTGTATGTGGATTTCCACCCCTTTTCTCTTTTGGCGGTAAGTGGTAAAGTGGGATTATCTATTGCCTATGTCTTTCTGGTTCTAGTTAACTTCCTTAGATTGGAGCTTTCCTTCCAGAACTTTCTGTAGGGCTAGATTAGAGGATATGTATTGTTTTAATCTCGTTTTGTCGTGGAATATCTTTTTTCTCCAGCTTTTCTGTGTATTGTGGTGTGACCTGAAATCCATGGTGTCTTGGTGTTGGTAGAAGGGATCAGGTGTAATTTGGATAGGTTTGCCTTGATATATTACTTATTTCTTGGCTTTTTTCCTTTGATGCTCTTAATGTTTTTTCTTCATTCTATATGTTTGGTGTTTTGATTATTATATGTTGAGGGCACTTTTTTTGGTCCTTTCTATTTGGTGTTCAGTAAGCTTATTGCACTTTCATTGGCATGTCTTTCTTTAGGTTGGGAAAGTTTTCTATGATTTTGTTGAGTATGTTTCCTGCACATTTGAGGTTGGTTTCTGCACCTGCTTCTACACCTCTTATTCTTAAGTTTCGTCTTTTCACGGTGTCCCATATTTCCTGGATATTTTGTGTTAGGGATTTGTTGGACTTTGTTCGATGAACCTATTTCTCCTAGTATATTTTCAACGCCTGAGATTCTCTATTCCATCTCTCGTATTATGTTGGTTATACTTGCATCTGTAGTTCCTGGTCATTTATCCAGATTTTCTATTTCCAGCATTCCCTCAGTTTGTGTTTTCTTTATTGTCTCTATTTCGGTGTCCACATCTTGAATTGCTTGAATTGTTTCCTTCATCTGTTTGATTGGTTTTTCTTGTCTTTCCTTGCTTTCTTTAAGATACTTTTTGATTTTTTTGTAATTTTTTGTTTGTTTTTTCTTCCATTTCCTTAAAGGGTCTTCTCATATCCTCTTTGAGGGGACTCTATCACTTTCATGAAGTTGTTTTTAAGTTCATTCTCTTTTGCTTCCTCTGCATTGGGATGTTCAGGTCTTCCTGGTGTAGAGTCCCCAGTATCTGGGGGTGTCGTATTGGTTTTCATGTTGTTGAATGTGTTTTGATATTGTCTTCTTCATATCCCTTCTCCTGGTGGGTACAGGTCCAAAGTTCCCTTCTGGTGGGTGCAAGCAGGTCCAATACTCTGTTGGTTCTCCTCTTCCTGTAGGTGGAGACAGAACTAGTACCAGGTCCTTGGCAGTCTGTGGGTGTGCTTGATCACTGGCATGGGTTCCTCAATGGGCAGTTGATGTGGGAAGTCCTGTGATTATGTCAATAAAGCACTATTGGCCAATAGGGAACCAAGATAGGTGGGACTAGGAGTTGAGGAGGACTCTGGGAAGGAGAAACACAGAGAGTCGAGATGTAACGCCATGGGGTAGGAAGCCCGGAAACTTCTCCAGTAAGAGACATACTTAGATTAACAATTATGGAGTAATTACTTAAGTCAGAGCTAGCCAGTAAGAAACAAGCAAGGCCAACAGCTTCATAATTAATATAGCCTCCTGTGTGTTTATTTGGGACTGATGCGGCTCTAGAACCAGGCTGGCGGGAAGGCTACTCTCAAGGAAAAGGCTTCCCTTTACAGGCAGTCCCCAGGCATCAGGTGGCTCCTACCAGAGCATAGGAAGGTGGGCAAGAAACCATCTGCTGCGAGTTTACTTTGTCTGACCTTGTCTGAGTCCTAGCTGTTGGTCACCATCAACCCTTACTATATTTCTTTCCTGACCACTGGACCTTCTTCAAGCATGCAGGCTGATTGGTTCTCAGCAGGGGATACCAGCAGCAACTCTTGGTATGAGTGTATAAGAAGTGTCACACACGTTCCCTGAGTTCATCATTAGTGCTTTCACATCTCTTATTTTTGTAGAAGGAAAAGCAAATCACCACAGAGTCCTTTGACAAGCCCTGCCTCAGACATGAAACTAAAGTTTGCAGCCACAGAGATAGGGTGCACCACAGCAGGTATCTTACATGACGTGAGCAAAACATGGGGTTTTATCAATTTACCTTCTCTCAAGGCTCTCTTTCCTCTAAGTGTACAGGGGACAAGTCCTCTGAAAGAGGACTGTGGTCAGATTGTACCTCCCCAAACCTCCCTGTCTCTCTGGACTAACAAGCAGGATCCACATAAATAAACCTCTGTCTCCCTTATGGACACTAATGTCACTGCTC
This sequence comes from Mesocricetus auratus, assembly GCF_017639785.1. Taxonomy (NCBI): domain Eukaryota; kingdom Metazoa; phylum Chordata; class Mammalia; order Rodentia; family Cricetidae; genus Mesocricetus; species Mesocricetus auratus. The sequence continues at coordinate 5,973,521 of NW_024429186.1, forward strand.
TTAATGCCATCAGGAGGCTCTTGGTAGGGGAGAAAGTGGCTGGATCCCTCTCTGGTTATGGTAACAGGAAATGAACACCCTGTCATGTATTAGGGTGAAAGGGATCATGTGCTCTATGTCCCCTATGTGGTGAGAAGGCTTATACTGCACTTTGGGTAATGACTCCATTGTCATTACTCTGAGACTCTACATGCAACCAGGCTGGAATCCCATGCCCTATGTGAATGTATGAGCCCACCAAGCACAAGGGGGTAGTATGGTTACAGTGTAGGGCATCAATGGGGTATCTACACAACTAGGGAGTGCCAGAGCCAGCGTCTCCAGTCACCGCCCCTCCTACACCCAGCTCAACCCTGTCAGAGCACCTTGGAATCAGGTCACAAGGGGAGGTCATTCAGCAGATTAATGAGCACAGATTTCAGAGCAGATCTCAGATTTATCTATGCATGATCTGCCTATCCAGATCCAGAGAATTTGCCCCCACCCAGCCAAGTGGACTCTCAGGTGCAGGGGTCAAAAACAAACAAACATGCAGAGAGAGAGATGCGAGATGAAAATAGGAGGTGAGAGACGGAGACAGAAAATATTAAACATTGACACAGCTGTGTCCCAGTCCCTGATCTCTGATACCCACACGGCACAAGAGTTCAAACCTCACTTTGTGGAATTGGGGTAGATAAATATAAATACTGGTGAAAACAAAGGGCCTGAGATCTGCAGTTTTCATGATGCCTTCAAAGGCTCAGTACTGATCCCAAACTTTCACTGGTCCATTTCCAGCTTCCTCTGGACATGTCCTTGTGAGATTCAAAGAGGGCAAGCTCACTGCTAATCTGTTAGGAGGACGCTCTCCTCGGTGTCCACTGCCCCACTCAGGCCGTGGTCCTCCAGATCCTGATGTCTTCTCAGTGACTCGGGCCCTGTCTGCTCCATGGGCACAAACCGCTCCCAGTAATGGGCTCTCTGTTGAGCATGGTCTCGAACGAATCCTCCTTAACCAGGTGCTTGATTGTTTTCCCTCTGCTTCCGTACTACAGAAGAGCAGGGGGCAGATGGAAACTGAGACATGTCACTTCCCTCCTAATGCCCTCACAGACTCTTCTCTGACCCCTGTTTACCACAGTGCAACCTCAAGATTTTTTTAAACACTTTCTGTTATATATTTAAATTAGAAACAAGCTTCCTTCCCATGTCAGACCCAGCTCCTCTCCCCTCCACACCCTCTCCTCCCACCAGCCCCCCCAACACCTCACCCAATACCCAATCCATTCCCCAGGGAAGGTAAGGCCCTCCATGGGGGATCTCTAGAGTCTGTCATTTCATTCTGGGGAGGGCCCAGGCCCTCCCCCCAAATGTCCAGATTGAGAGAGCATCCCTCATTGTGGGATGGGCACCCAAAGTCCATTTGTGTGCCAGGGACATATACTGATCTACTACCCAAAGCCCCATAGGTTGCCTAGATCTCCTCACTGACACCCACATTCAGGGGTTCTGGATCAATCTCAGGCTGGCCTCTCAGCCATCAGTCTGGGGTCCCAAATCTTCCCCTTGTTCAGATCAGCTGTTTTTCTGGGTTTCACCAGCCCAGTCTTGACGTCTTTGCTCATCACTCCTCCATCCCTGTCACTGGGTTCCAGAAGTTCAGTTGAGTGTTAGGTGTGCGTGTCTGCCTCTGCTTCTATCTGTCATGGGATGGAAGTTCTAGGATGGTATGTAAGTTTGTTGTCAAAATCATTAGCAGGGAGGGGCTATTAATGTAGTCTCTCAATTACTACTTAGTTTGCCAGTTGGTGTCATCCTTGTAGATCTCTGGAGATCTCACTAGTGCCAGATCTCCCCTCAAACCTAGAATGACTCCCTCTATTATGGTATCTCTCATCCTGCTCACCTCTTTTCTTCCCCCAACTCAACCTTCCTGCTGCTCCTCCTTGTCCTCCTCTATTCTTCTCTTCTCCCCCTCTCTTTTTCCTGGCTCCCTATCCCATTACCCCCCTTGCTCCTAATCTGCTCAGGAGATCTTGCCTCATTCCACCTTCTCTGGGGTACCATGCCTGTCTCTCTTAAGGTCCTTCCTGTTTCCCTGACTCTCTGGCAATGGGATTGCAGACTGCCACACCCCTGACTCATGTATAAAATCCATATATGAGTGGGTATATACCATGTTTCTCTTTTTGTGACTGGGATACCGCACTCAATATAGTTTCTTCTAGTGTCATCCATTTCCCTGCAAATTTCAAGTTTTCATTGTTTTTTTCCACTGAGTAGCACTCCATTGTATAAATGTACCACATTTTCTTTATCCACTCTTCAGTTGAGGGGCATCTAGGTTGCTTCCAGGTACTGGCTATTACAAATAGTACTGCTATAAACATAGTGGAACAGACATCCTTGTTGTATGAATGCACATCTTTCAGGTATATGCCTAAGAGTGGAATTGCTGGGTCTTGTGGTGGACTGATTCCCATTTTCCTGAGGAAACTCCATAGTGATTTCCATAGTGGCTGTACAACTTGGCACTCCCGCCAGCAGTGGAGGAATGCGCCCCTTTCTCCATATCCTCTCCAGCATAAACTGTCATTGGTGTTTTTTATTTTAGCCATTCTGACAAGAGTAAGATAGTATCTCAGAGTTGTTTTGATTAGCATTTCCCTGATTGCTAGGGATGTTGAGCTCTTTCTTAAGTGTCTCTCCACTATGTTAGTCTCCTCTATTGAGAATTCTCTATCTAGTTCTATAAGCCACTTTTTAATTGGATCCTTTGGTGTTTTGGAGACTTGCTTCTTGGGTTTTTTTGTAGGTTTTAGGGGTCAGCCCTCTGTCAGATGTGGGGTTAATGAACATCTTTTCCCATTCTGTGGACTGTCATTTTTATCTTGTTGACTGTGTCCTTTGCCTTGCAGAAGCTTCTCAGCTTCAGCAGGTCCCATTTATCAATTGTCAATCTCAGTGAATGTGCTACTGGTATTATGTTCAGGAAGTGGTCTCCTGTACCAATTCGTTCAAGCATATCTCCCACTTTCTCTTCTAACAGGTTCAGTGTGTGATGGGGAAGTCCTGTGTATATGTCAATAAAGCACTGTTGACCAATAGGGAAGCAAGATAGGTGGGACTAGGAGTCAAGTAAGATTCTGGAAAATAGAGGCAGAGTCAGTCATTATGTAGCCTCCAGAGGAGTAAAAGGTCCAGACCCTTTCTCCAGTAAGAGAAATACTTAGATTGACAATTATGGGGTAAATACTTAAGTCAGAGATATCCAGTAAGAAACAAGCAAATGGCCAACAACATCTCTCCATTTAGTTTGATGTTGGCTGTTGGTCTGCTGTATATAGCTTTTATTATGTTTAGGTATATTCCTGTTATCCCTGATCTCCCCAAGAGCTTTATCATGAAGGGGTATTGGATTTTGTCAAAGGCTTTATCGTGTGATTTTTGTTTCTCCACTTGTTTATATTGTGGATTGCATGGGTGGATTTTCGTATGTTGAACCATCCCTGCACCCCTGGGATGAAACCTACTTGATCATGGTGGATGAGTTTTCTGATGTGTTCTTGGATCCAATTTGCCAGTATTTTATTGAGTATTTTCGCATCAGTGTTCATGAAGGATATTGGTCTGAAGTTCTCTTTCTTAGTTGTGTCTTTGTGGGGCTTAGGTATCAAGGTTATTGAAGCCTCATAAAAAGAGTTTAACAATAGCACCAGGGAGCCAATGCCCCCTTTTGGCCTTTGCGGGCACTGGCACAGGCCCAGGAAACCCCTGGGCAGAAGGCAAACCAGGGGGGAAAATCAATAAATTAACCCATGCTTTGTATCCACCCTGCATGTGCAGCCTTTCTAGCTGAGGGATGATCTAAAGTAAACCCAGACTGGCATCCAGAAAAGATGCTGAAAAATGGCGTCCAGAAGGAACAGATAAGTGGCCTTCTTTCCCCCAGATGGCGCTATAGGAAAGGGATTTTGATTGCCCCTCAGGAATCCTTATCTGAGAAAATGATTAACTGCTGAGACTTCGAGGCACGAGTCACAGTATCAGGGAGAGGAATTGGGTGGGGGAAATGTAATTGTAACCCTGAACCATGCTGTGGAGGCGCTGGAAGCAGCTAGTGGGATTGAGAGCTTATTGAACAGTAGGTACCAAGCGTAAGACGCCTAGGAAAACAGTAAAGTTCATCTGCAAAGGAATGCACAGGTCAAGGCTTGCCACAACCTGCTTTTAAAGCACTAGATCCTTCCCTGTCTGGACACTTTGCGGAGCTGGTGCCAACATTTGCATGCTGGTAACTAAAAACTAAGGGTTTATTTGGGACTCCAAATGCATGTGTGCCATGAACAGAAACGTTGCTAACACCATGAGTCCAGAGTGAGGCCCTGCCCCAGAAAACTCAAGGAGTAATTAAGGAGGCCACAGGAAAGTTGCCCTATTGGTGACAAAACTCCAGCTCAAAAATCATGTTAGCATTTGGGGCAAGGATCGCCACAAGAGACTTCAGTCAAGCCTAAGACTATGGGTTTTGGTTCTGTTCCCACTCCTGGAGAGGTGATTTTTTGTTTGTTTGGTTTTTGTTTTTGTTTTTGGCCTCAAGACTCCAGTGTCAGGCATGTGGTCCAGATAACGGTTCTGACAGCAAGTGTGCTGGGCTGGGTTCATCTGCGGTTTCACGCATGTCTGACCCGAGTCTCTGATGCGTCCCCCAACCGTGATTTCTCCTCTTACAGGGCTCTATTTTCCCCTCCCTAAAACTAGAAAATAATGTGTTACATCTTGAACATGCTAAAAGAAATAAAAAACTGTAAATATTGACAGAAAAAATGCATAATAAATAAACTACTTTAAGGCAGTATCAAGGTGTTATTTTGATCTGAAATCGGGTGAGAAGAAACAGAGAACCTTTGCCTTCTCAGTATTAGCCAAAAACCAGGGTACCGGTCATCCTCCTTAGCTCCCACCCACCCCCCAGGCGACCAGAGATGAATTAGCACACATCTTGATTCTTGTTGGGCTGCATCCTAACCACCTCCAGTGCCTCTCTGTTCAGCTATATAGATTTTTTACAAAGATTCTTTTTAGCAGTTTCAGGTTTATGGAAAAGTCAGACATAAAGTAGAAAGTTCACCTCCACATCCTCCCAGTTACCGTAGTGTGTTTAAAGGAGGTCTATCTGAATGAAGGCTTCCACATGCCAGTTTTGAGTGACCATCCTGATGACTGCATGGATCTCATGTCAGAGGAGGAGTGTGGATTGTCCAGTGAAGGAGGCCAGCATGTCCTGTGACATCTGTGTTGCAAATCAAGTTGTGTTCATGCCATTCTTGGTTATGCTCAGCACAGCCTGCGTTTTCTGCCAGTGTTGGACCCGGCATAAAATTGAGTGCTAAAGGAAAGTGTTATAAAAACCCACGGGGTTTGGAGTTGTCATATGTTACTCAGTGGCCCCAGTTTCCATCCTCAGTACTGGGGAAAAAAGAACACAAATGGGGGGGGGACCCTGCCCTTTAACAAAGAACCCAGGGTTAGTGGGTAGAGACCCCTTAGCCAGCTATCCAGTGCAGCCCAAGCACAGGACACCACATTTAAGTTCTCTGGTTCTTTCCACTTCTCCCAGTGTGTATGAGGCAAGTGTTCTGATACCTTTCACATGGACATAAATACCCAACCATCTATATTCTTCATTTTTACCCATATTGTTTGGGAAACTATTTATTTGGGAATGTATTTATCTATTTAATTGTAACAACTTCTATTGAATAAATAAAGCACCTTTTGTTTATCGTGAATAAAAAACAAAAAAAAAGAGTTTGGCAATGACCCTTCTGCTTATATTGTATGGAATACTTTGAGGAGAATTGGTATGAGCTGTTCTTTGAATTTCTGGTAGAATTCTGCACTGAGGCCATCTGGACCTGGACTTTTTTTTTGGTTGGAAGATTTTTTTGATGACTGTTTCTATTTCCTTATGGGCTATAGGTCTATTTAAATTTCTTATCTGGTTTTTATTTAATTTTGGCAGGTGATATCTATCCAGAAAACTTTCCTTTAAATTTTCTAATTTTGTGGAGTACAGGTTTTCAAAATATGACCTGATGATTCTCTATATTTCCTCAGTGTTCATTGTTTTATGTCCCTCTTTTCATTTCTGGTTTTGTTAATTTGTCATTTTGTTTACATTCTGCCATTTTGGTAAGTTTGGATAGAGGTTGTCTATCTTGTTGATTTTCTCAAAGAACCAACTCATTTTTACATTCATTCTTTGTATTGTTTTCCTAGTTTCTACTTCATAGAATTTAGCACTCAATTTGATTATTTCCTGGCATCTACTCTTCCAGGGTGAGTTTGCTTCTTTTTGTTCTAGAGCTTTCAGTTGTGCAGTTAATTCTCTAGTGTGACTGTTCTCCAGTTTCTTCATGTGGGCACTTAGTGCTATGAACTTTCCTCTTAGCACTGCTTTCAAAGTGTTCCACAAGTTTGGGTATGTTGTATCTTCATTCTCATTGAATCCTAGGAAGTCTTTAATTTCGTTTTTTTATTTCTTCTTTGACCCAGGAGTGGTGCAATTGTGCATTATTCAATTTCCATGAGTTTGCAGGGTTTCTACAATTTGTGTTGTTGTTGAACTCTAACTTTAAACATGGCAGTCTGATAAGATACATGAAGTTATTCCAATTGTTTGTACCTGTTGAGGTTTGATATGTTGTCAATGTATGTGGTGGATTTTTGAGAAGGTTCCATGTGGTGCTGAGAAGAAGGTATATTCTTTTGTATTTGGATGAGAGGTTCTATAGATGTCTGTCAAATCCAATTGGGTCATAACTTCTATTAGTTCCTTTGTTTCTTTGTTAAGTTTCTGTCTGATAGTCCTGTCTAGTGATGAAAGTGGAGTGTTGAAGTTTCCCACTATAAGTGTGTGGGTTTTTTTCAATTAAATGTTTTCTTTATAAGAGTTTCCTGTGGGCTGGACGGTAATGGCACATGCCTTGAATACCAGCACTTGGGAGGCAGCGGCAGGTGGATCTCTGTGAATATAAGGCCAGCCTGATCTACAGAGAGAGTTCCAGGATAATTGTTACACAGATAATCTCTGTCTCAGCACCCACCCCCAACCAAAAAAGAGTTGCCATAGTCATGGTGTCTTTTCACGGCAATAGTAAACCCTAAGACACTTGGTAACCTGGCCAAGGCAAATACAAGTTCTTTTATTCTAATGTTAATTGTGTGTGAGATTTTATGTGTGGTTTGAGTTTTGGTAATCTTTCTTTTACGAATGTGGATGCCTTTGTATTTGGGGCATAAAAGTTCAGAATTCAGACTTCATCTTGGTGGATTTCTCCTGTGATGAATATGAAATGACCTTCTTCATCTCTTTTGATTGGTTTCAGTTTAAAGTCTAGTTTAATAGATATTAGGATTGCTACCCCTCTTGTTTCTTGGGTCCATTTGATTGGAAAATCTTTTGCCAACCCTTAACTCTGAGGTAACATTTGTCTTTGAAGCTGAAGCGTGTTTCTTGTATGCAACAGAAGGATGGATTCTGTCTTTGAATCCATTCTGTTAGCCTGTGCCTATTTATGGGCGAGTTAAGAGCATTAATATTGAGGGATATAAACAACCTTTGATTGCTCGTTCTTGTTTGTTTTGGAAAGGTTGGTGGTGGTGGAAATGTATGTGGATTTCCACCCCTTTTCTCTTTTGGCTGTTGGTAAAGTGGGATTATCTATTGCCTATGTTTTTCTTGTTGTAGTTAATTTCCTAAGATTGAAGTTTTCCTTCTAGAACTTTCTGTCGGGCTGGGTTAGTGGATATGTTTTGTTTTAATCTGGTTTTGTCATGGAATATCTTGTTTTCTCCATCTATGCTGATCGAAAGCTTTGCTGGGTACAGTAGTCTGGGCTGGTATCTGTAGTCTCTTAGTGTTGATAGAATATCTATCCAGGACCTTCTGGATTTCAGAGATTCCATGGAGAAGTCAGGTGTAATTCTGATAGGTTTGCCTTTATATGTTATTTGATCTTTTTCCTTAGCTGCTCTAAGTATTCTTTCTTTATTCTGTATGCTTGGGGTCTTGATTATTATGTGGCTAGGGGACTTTTTCTGGGGTCCACTCTATTTGGTGTTCTGTAAGCTTCTTGTACCTTCATTGGCATGTATGTCCTCCTTAACCAGGTGCTTGATTATTTTCCCTCTGCTTCTGTACTACAGAGGAGCAGGGGGCAGACGGAAACTGAGACATGTCACTTCACTCCTAGTGCCCTCTTCGTCTCCTTTCTGCTGCCTGTTTCCCACAGTACAGCCTCAAGACTTTAACTCACCCATGAAAGATAGCACATGTGCTATTGTGCTATGAGAGTAAATTTAATTTATTAATTTTTCCCAGCAAGCAATTGAAAGAAATAACATTTCTCAACTATTCCTTTGAAAGTCCTGTAGCATGGCTGAAAGCTAAGCTTGGGCTCACCAGGGCTCCACTGAGATCACAGAAGCTCTCAGTTTTTCAGGCAGGAAAACCTCCAGCCACTCCAAAGAAAGGAGGAAATATGCAGAACATTCTAGAAGAGCAGCTCTTGATTAATTCAGCAGAGCAGCCTAGGCAACCAGCTTTCTCTCAGCCAAGTTACTGGCAGTCACAATTGTCACACGTGGTGTAGCGTCCACTTACCACTCCCACTGGGACCACCCATTTCCGAGCTGACTGCAAGGCAGCACGAACCTCCAGGCAGAGAGTGCCAGAGCTGCCTGCACCAGCAAGGTTCTGATAATACTGCAGGCTCACAGCTCAGACACTTCACACCAGTCCCCTCACACCGAATCACACAGACACAATCAAATTGACACACTGCATTCAGCAGTGTGATGCTGTGTCCTGTGCCATTGCCCAAGACATCTCAACTGCTGAAACTCACCTGTGAAATCAGAATCTTCCTCCCAGATAATACCTAATTCCTTCTCTTGAGGCAACTGTTGAAGAGTCTTTCAATTATGATCCTTACCGGAGATGTCTATTTCACCTACATCTCAGGAGAATCTTTATGGACCCTATACTCCATTCACAACACCACATCAGGAGAGAATTGTGTCCATCACTCTCCACAAGAGAAGAGAATCCTAGAGTTGGCCAGTGCAATCCACCAGACTTCTTTTCAAGAGTAATCATGGAAACATCACTTTGGGATAATGCAAGGCAGGGCTCCAAGACATCCACTCATCTCAGAAGTCCTCAAGTCTTCAAAAACACAAAAACTATCAGAAAAAGTAGATTCTACAACTGAGCCCCTGTGACTCAGGTATGTACACAAGTCACTCATCAGCCCTAGACAGAGAAGTCAAGGTGAGTACTCCCCCCTGCAGAAATAGAGAAGCTGAAATGCCACTTACACCTATTGGCACAGACCCTGATCCACCTATCCCTGGTTAGGGCTGGGTCCTTAAGTAACATCTGCCAAGCAAGCTGTCAAAATACCCTCTGACCTGAGATCCCACATACAGGGCAATATTGAAAGACAGGCCAAACAACACCATGTATTGCAACAGAAAGGGGCAGCTGTGGATCACACCCATTTAACAGCAAAGAGAGGGGAAGCTAATCAACCACACTGAGCATTCTGTACAGTGTAGGAAAAGCAAGCGACTTACAGATTGTGCAGCAGAGGCGCCCAGGAGTGCACATGTGGGAAGTACATACCCTTTTACCACAACCCACCTTGCATTTTATTAAATCTAGCAACTTCCGCTGAAACCTACATTAGCACTGTGTGAATTGTATCCCTTTGCAGTGAGCCAAGGACCGTGTGTGTGGCAGGTGAATGTGCAACTTCTAGGCTACATGCTCTGCCCTGCCTCAACACCATATAATAGTTGTTTTAAAAGTTAATGTGTACATAACTGAAGACATTCAGTAGGAAGGGCAGATCTGCAGAAATTATCCAGAATGTAGAAAAACTTGACTAACTGAAGTCCAAGGTAAACTCACCAAAAAGTCGTTGGCATTACTACTTGTCACATTGGGAACACCCCCACATCAGGATTGGAGCCCTGCATAAATATATTACACAGCATCATATCTGCAACAGTGTCAACAGAAAACACACAAATACCGCTCCCGGCCCCCGTTGAAGAACAATCAAATGGTGATTCGTTTGCTCTTTGGAAGCATAAAGAAGGATGAGAAGGGTAGTGTATCTCACAGAACAACAGGTTTAGCACAGCTTCACTGCTGAGGATGGGAAGGACCAATGGGCCAAACATATAAACTCTTTCAATAATTTTCAGTCTAACTCAGCACCTGGCAATCCTGTCAAGCAATATCTAAACATTGGGCAGAGGAGAGGAACAAATAAAAACCTGTGTTCATATGTTGAAGGGTCAGGCCCATGCTGCCAGGTAGTGAAGCATAGTAGAATGACCCTCAGGAGAAAGAGGTGGTTAGGGAAGACACCATTAAAGGACAACTGTCGTGACTTCACATGAGTGCCTGTGTACCATCACAAGCAAGTCTAAGAGCAACTGTTCCACACATAGAGACAGAAAGACAACCAGTGTGTATATGAAGAGTGTACACAGTCTCCAGGTGTTCAAAGAGGAAAGGGCAGGCATGCCTCAAAGCACAAAGTCGTCTTCTCCTGACAGTGCGAGTGGCTTTTGCCCTTGCTCCTCTGCCCACATGTCAGGGTCTCAAGACATCACCAGCACCCCTCCAGGGGACAAATGCAGCATGTCAGTCATGAATTAACTCAGAGACAAGCCTTTCCAGAAGTCCCTGTCAATATCCTTCAGACACCAGCCCATCACCATCCAGGAAGGATCCCATTGAGAGAATGAATGGCATTGGAAGACACTTATATGGAAGCCACAGGCTAAGCTTCCTGTCATGGATTCCTGGAGAAATACAAGCCCAGGAGAGACGGCTAGACTTCTATTAGAATTGCTCAAGTCCGCACCAATGCCTGTGATGCCACTGGACCCCAAATAGGCAGAGCATTAGGTCTTTCCACAGTCAGGGCTTTTTGTGAAGGGATCTTCTACTGTGATAGATACAGTAGCTACCACAGTGGTAGGTGCAGCAGCAAATACCCACTGGAAACCTTTGTGCACCGCCGATGCATGAGCTCCAAACAACAGTGGGTCTAGAGGAGCTGGCACCTAACTGTCTGTATCTGAATCTTGACCACGGAAGCACATTGATTGACACTAGACAACCACAGCATTTCCCACAGACCAGAGAGTCTGCATAGTGCCCTGAGATCTTCTCCCAACAGCTTCTCTCTCAGAGGCCAGGGACACCACCAGAAGCCACTCTGCTCTCCACCTGGACCAACGTCCCCTTCCCATAGGAAGAGCCCAAAGATCTTTCTCGCAGATGTAGAAACACTCCAGGCTAGACTCAAACAGCCTAAAACAGCCATCCAGAAAACCTTGATATGACCATCCAGACCTGACTGGCACCAACAAGAGGCAGGTGCCCCCATTACAGGCTCAACAGGGGCTCATCAGGCACCTGGAGACCACAAGGAGCCTGTGCTGTTTCTACATGGTTTTAGCAAGATTAGGTAGACGGGGACAGACTTCATCTCCATAGGAGCAGCTAGGGGCACAAAGGAGAGAAGGATCTCATACTGGCCCCTGAGAAAGGTTCTGTTTCTGGACTTGGACCATCATGGATCTGTCAAGGGATTGAATGACAGTGGTCACCCCCGATGGCTCTAGTGCTCTCTCCTTTCTCCTGTATACTTTGTCTTTGTCTTCCCAGCCACAGAAGCACAGGGAAGTAAGTTCAGCATTGCACATAAGGATCATGTGGTGTGGGGTAGTGTCACTGTGTAGGTACAATTTTTCTCCCTAGGACACTAACACCAGCATGGCTTTTGTTTGCTGAACTGACCCTCAGGGCCCAGGAAGCATTACAACATTCCTCCAAATCTGGCCCACTGTTGCCCATAGGGCATCCACCTGCCTCAAATCCCATTCCCCATAGAGCGCCGGGGCAGCTATGGACAGAGGGCAATTAGAGCAAAAGCAGACAGCAGGTGAAGATGTTTAGACACATGAGCCATCACAATGTCACTAAAGGAGGATTTTGTGTGGCCTACTTAACTATGGAATATGTTCTACTAAGTTCAGATCACTTGCCAAACCCTGGGTCTGTCATCTACAGTGGCTATCCATTCAAGATATGCGGGACCCTAAGCTTGAACCTGGGTCTTAGCTCTGAGCCTAGAAAGCCCCAGTTCAGTTAGAGCTGATAGCCCAAGACTGCTGTAGCCATACTGTTAGGGACTATACACCAGTACCCATAGCAGGTTCAGGCAGGTGGACGATGTGGTGCCCACACTGGACATGGTACAACCCACACAGAGAAGGAGTCCTTCTGTGCTGGGGTGAGTTTTTTTAGCAGAGAAAATATCAAGGTTGAAGGATTCACACTTGAAGAGAAACAGACCCCAGGAGACACTGAACCCTGCCAAGTGAAGCAGCCACCGGCCAAGAATATTTTCTAGAATCTGTGTCATGGTAGATTTGTCGTACTTGGAACCTTGGCGATGCTCAGTGATCCAGAAACATATCGAGGCCACTCCCAGAAGATAGATGAGGGTATCTAACTGTGCCAATACCTCCGGAGGGCACACCACCTCACTCTCCATTGTAAAAGGACAGGAACAACCAACCCATGTAGGGACATGAGCCAGAACACACACAGACACACACACACACAGGACAGACAGACAGAGAAAGGGGGGGGGAGGAAGAATACAATATCAAAAATGGAGAGGGAATCCAACAGCATGGCCCACTCATGACATTCCCCCAGTGTGGCAGACTATAGAATGCTAGTATTAATATCACCCCAGGAAACCCTGTTATAAAGAAACCTGGAAGTAGTCACACAGTACAGGGGAATTGTGACACCCTGAGGCACTCTGGTTACTATAGTGTATATAACCTCAGTGTCATACACCGCACATAAAACCTGTCCTGAGGCCGCCAGTCCTCCTGAGGCTGTGGCACATGTTCTGCCCACAGAGTAAACCACCGTGTCCACTAAGCAGCAAAATGATCTGAGGACATGAAAGGATTTTGAGCAAGTTGGTATCACAGTGTGTATAGCTGGAACTACCACTATGAGAAAAGCTGTAACCAAAACTGTCCTTCAAACCTCAGCACTCAGACCCAGATTCTACCTGGCTTTGAGTTAAGCCCCAAATATTCAGCTGCCCCTGAGTATCTACATTCCTTCGTAACTTGGGGTAGACCATCTTTACTCTCTCATGTTGGATCAGGACTCTCCATCAAAATTGACCCTTCAGGGGAGAAGCTACAGGCAGACAGGACCAGTCGCCTTCTGACACCATGGCTACAGGCAGGAGACTCCAGGTAGAGTCTGTGACATCCAGTAAAGACTGCAAGAGCAACAGACACCACACAGCCCCTGGGACACCATGACACCAAGGACACAAACTGGTATCTGCTCCCCATTTCCAGCAACAAAAGCTCCACCTGCTGTATCCTCCAGTCAGGTCTAAAGGGAAATCTCAGCGATAAGCATGAGAAGCAACCATGTGGAGTCATTGCCAACCCGAAATCCTCCCAGAAAGGCTACACAAGCAGCCGTTCAGAGGTAACAGTCAGGGTGAGCGGACACAGGCATGAAACAGATGCCTGGCACAGAAGCCCAGGCTGAGGAAATGGTGCAAATATCCTGTGTCCCTGCAGACAGTGCAGACAGTCACTGTCATCCCATGGCAAGACCCTGCATTAGGTTACACAATGTAGTTCACTCCACTTCATGCCCATCCTGGGACCCATTCACTCAAGACAGTTGGAACCTGGCCTCTCTGTAGCTCACCTCCAGTCTTGTTCATCAGTCCAAGTGCATCTCAGGAAGGCCTGTAGCTTCTGCTAACAGGAGAACCAAAGAGGATCACTCACCTACATACAGTCATGGGTCGCTTGACCAACACAGGTCCCAGCAGATCTACCAGACTACAGCTTCCCGAGACAGAGATCACAGAGAGAGAGACAAAGAGAGAGACAGAGAGATAGAGACAGAGAGAGCTAGAGAGGGAGAGACAGAGACAGAGAGAGAGACAGAGACAGAGACAGAGAGAGACAGAGACAGAGAGAGACAGAGACAGAGAGAGACAGAGACAGAAAGAGAGACGGTGGGGGAGAGGAAATGAGAGATGCAATGGAGAAGGGGAAAGAGACATGTGAGGGTGGACAGGAAAGACAAAAAGCAGCGGAAGTTGCTATCAAATATCAGATACAGTTTTAGAGATCTTGTTCGGAGTGGTGTCTCTTCTGTGGGCCAATGAGGTGGTTACTCTCACCTGGTTCCTACCCATCTTCAGGTTGAAGAAGGCTGGAGGGGTTCTAACCTTGTCATCATAACCTGACCGCAGCCCTACAAGACCATCCCGAACCTGCTTCCCCCAGAGTCTTCTGTTTGGAGGTTCTGCACGCCTCTAAAACCACGTACATACATCCTTCCTTCCTTCCTCCTCTCTAGTCAAGGCCCACAGCTCCGCATGCCACACCCATCACTTGATTGAACCCAGGTCCCTTAAAAGTTAAAAGACAATATCTTCTCTCACAGTACTGACCCTGACCAACAAGGGAGAGGTTGCCAGATGTTCCAGAAATATCCTTGATGCCCAAAAGAAACTGATTCGTAGCAGACAGTAATAACTATGTTTTATTGAACTTATCAAACTTCAAAATGAGCAAAGTAAGGGTGAAAAAGAGAAATGTCCTCACTCCCAGAAAACTAACCTAGCCTAGTGTATGGCATAGTTTTATATCACCTTGACAGAAGCTGGAATTATCTGAGAAGTGGGCATCACAATTGAGAATATACCTTAATGAGACTGTCCCACAGACAAGTCTGTGGGGGAACAGTGTTGCTTGATGAATGAAGCAGGTGGGCACAGCTCATCGGGACTGCTACCACCCGTGGACAGGCAGCTCTGGGTGCCACAAACAAGCAGTATAAGGGATCGTGCTGAGCAGGGCAAGAAGCAGCATTCCTCTGTGCCCTCTGCTCCAGTTTCTGCCTCCGGGTACATACGATGTCTTCCATCAGTGATGGAATGTGATCCGACAGTTTTAAGATGAAATAAAACCCTTTTCTCACCCATGTTGCCTTTGACATAGTCTTAGCATTAGGATCCTAAATAAGACACATACAATGTGAATGCCTGTGCAAACGTACAAGAGAAAATGCATGATCTCATATCACTCTGTTCACTACCACTAGTATTCAAATATATCTTCATAGGTACACCCTTAAGGAATATTTTTCCTTGAATCAATCTTCACTGCATGAGTTTCACATGAATATGCAACTACATCTATGAATTTCCATGCATGTTTGACATGAAATACATATTGCATGGCTGTGTAAAATGTAATACAATATAATATAATATAATGACTAAGGGTTATTCTGCTCCA
The DNA here is from genome assembly GCF_017639785.1 of Mesocricetus auratus. Classification (NCBI taxonomy): domain Eukaryota; kingdom Metazoa; phylum Chordata; class Mammalia; order Rodentia; family Cricetidae; genus Mesocricetus; species Mesocricetus auratus. The sequence goes on from NW_024429186.1 coordinate 5,988,959, forward strand.
CCTAAATAGAAATCGTGCATCGACAAAAGCTTTTCAATATTGAATTCTGGCAGCTTCCTTTTCAGTTTTTTTAAGTGGAAATGTTTTTATTTAACCTAGAAACAAGCTTGTTTCACATGTCAATCCCAGCTCTATCTCCTACTCCTCTTCCGTCACCCCACACCAACCTTCTCAATCCCCCACCAAATCCCCCCTCTGCTACCCAGGAAGGGTGAGTCTGTCAATGTGGGATCTTCAAAGTCTGTCATATCATCCTGGGCAGGATAAGAGAGCATCCCTCCATGTGGGATGGACTCACAAGGTCCACTTATGCCAGGGATAAATACTGATCCACTATCTGAGGCCCCATAGATGACTGAAGCCTCCTCACTGACACCCACGTTCAGGATGTCTGGATCAGTTCCATGCTGGACTCTCTGTCACCATTCGATGGCCCATGAGTTCTGCCTTGTTCAAGTCAGATGCCTCTGTGGGTTTCACCAGACAGGTCTTGATTCCTTGGCTCATCACTCCTCCCTCTCTGCAACTGGGTTCCAGGAGTTCAGTTCAGTGTTTAGCTGTGGGTATCTGCCTATGATTCCATCAGTCATTGGATAAAGGCTCTAGGATGGCATACCACGTAGTCTTCAATCTCATTATGGGGGGGAAGGCATTAAGGTATCCTCATAGCCAGTTGGTGTCATCTTGTGGATCTCTGGAAATCTCACTGGTGCGAGATCTCTCCTCAATCATATAATGGATCAATCTATTATGGTTTCCTGCACTCCTCTATTCTTCCCCAGGCTCAAGCTTTCTGCTCCCCTGTCCCCCACTGCCCTCCTCTTCTCCCCCTATTTTTCTCCCAACTCCCTCTCAACCCCTCCTCACATGCTCCCATTCCCTGCAGGAGATCCTGTCCCATTCCCCTTCTCCAGGTAGCATGCATATCTCTGTTAGGGTCCTCCCTGCTTTCCAGACTCTCTGGTGGTGGTATTGTAGGCTAGCATTCCCCTGGTGCAAGTCTAAAATCCATGTGAGTGAGTACATACCATATGTGTCTTTTTGTGACTGGGTTACCTCACTCAGGATGCTTTCTTCTAGTGCCATCCATTGGCCTACGAATTTCAAGATTCCATTGGCTTTTTTTCCCGCTGCGTAGCATTCCAATGTGTAGATGTGCCACAATTTCTCTATCCACACATCAGTTGAGGGGCATCTAGGTTGCTTCCAGGTTCTAGGTATTACAAATAATACTGTTATGAGCGTGGTTGAACAGATGTCCTTATTGTATGAATGTGCATCTTTGGGGTATATGCCAAAGAGGGGAATTTTCCTGAGGAATCTCCATACGGATATCCAAAGTGGCTGTACTAGTTGGCACTCCCACAAATAGTGGAGGAGTGTTCCCCTTTCTCCACATCCTCTCCAGCATATACTGTCATTGGTGTTTTTGATTTTAGCCATTTTGACAGGAGTAAGATGGTATCTCAGAGTTGTTTTGATTTACATTTCACTAATGTCTAAGGATGTTAAACACTTTCTCAAGTGTCTATCAGCCTTTTTAGACTCCTCTATTGGGAATTCTCTATTTAGTACTGCACCACACTTTTTAATTAGGTTAGTTGGTGTTTTGGAGACTACCTTCTTGAGTTTTTGTAAATTTTGGAGATCAGCCATCTGTCAGATGTCGGGTTGGTGAATAACTTTTCCCATTCTGTGGGCTGACATTTTGTCTTGCTGATTGTGTCCTTTGCCTTACAGAAGCTTCTTAGTTTCAAGAGGTTCCATTTATTAGTTGTCGATCTCAGTGTCTGTGCTACTGGTGTTATGTTCAGTAACCAGTCTCCCTTACCAATTCGTTCAAGGGTACTTCCCACTTTCTCTTCTAACAGGTTCAGTGTGAATGCAATTATGTTGAGGTCTTTCATACATTTGGACTTAAGCTTTGTGCATGGTGATAGATATGGATCTATCTGCAGTCTCTACATGCCAGCATCCAATTATTCCAGCACCGATTATTGAAGATGCTTTCCATTTTCCATTGTATAGTTTCAGTTTCTTTGTCAAAGATCAGGTGTTGATAGTTGTGTGGGTTAATATCAGGGTTTTCAATTTGATTCCATTGGTCTACCTGTCTATGCTTGTGGGAATACCAAGCTGTTTTCATTACTACAGATCTATAGTAGACCTTGAAGTCAGGGATGGTGATGACTCCTTTATTGTACAGGATGGTTTTGCTATCCTAGGTCTTTTGTTTTTCCATATAAAGTGGAGAATTGTCCTTTCAAGGTCTGTGAAGAATTGTGCTGGTATTTTGATAGGGATTGCATTGAATCTGTAGGTTGCTTTTGGTAAGATTGCCGTTCTTAGTATGTTGATCCTACCTATCCAAAAGCATGGGAGATCTTTCCACCTTCTTGTGTCTTCTTTAATTTCTTTCTTTAAAGGATCAAAGTTCTTGTCATACAAGTCTTTCACCTGTTTGGTTAGAATTGCCCCAAGATATTTTGTGTTGTTTCTGGCTATTGAAAAGGGTGATGTTTCTCTGATTTCTTTCTCATCACATTTATTGTACAATATAGGAGAGCTAATGATTTTTTGAGTTAATCTTGTACCCTGCCACTTTGCTGAAGGTGTTTATCAGCTGTAGGAGTTTTCTGGTAGAATTCTTCGGGTCACTTACGTAGACTATCATATCATCTGCAAATAGTGAAAATTTGACCTCTTCCTTTCCAATTTGTATCCACTTGATCTCTTCTTGTTGTGTTATTGATCTAGCAAGAACTTCAAGTACAATATTGAAGAGATATGGAGAGAGTGAACAGCCTTGTCTTGTTCCCGATCTTAGAGGAATCACATTAACTTTCTGTCCATTTTCTTTGATGATGGCTGTTGGTTTGCTGTATTTTGTCTTTATTATATTTGGGTGTATTTGTGTCATCCCTGATCTCTCCAAGAGCTTTATCATGAGGGGGTACTGGATTTTGTAAAATGATTTTTCTGCATCTACTGAGATGATCATGTGGTTTCTATTTATCAGATTGTTTATATGGTGGATTACATGGGTGGATTTTCACATGTTGAACCATCCCTGAATCCCTGGGATAAAGTCTGCTTCAACATGGTGGGTGATTTTTCTGATGCATTCCTGGATTCAATTTGCCAGCATTTTATGGAGTATTTTTGCATCAATGTTCACGAGGGATATTGGTCTGAAGTTATCTTTCTTAGTTGTCTCTTTGTGTGGCTTGGATATTGAAGCCTCATAAAAAAATTGGCAATGACCCTTTGTGCTTCTATTGTGTGGAACACTTTGAGGAGAATTGGTATTAGCTGTTCTTTGAATTTCTGGTAGAATTCTGCACTGGGGCCATCTGACTTTGGGCTTTTTTGTTAGAAGATTTTGATAGCTGCTGCTATTTCATTAGGGGGTATAGGTCTATTTGAATTGTTTATCTGTTCTTGATTTAATTTTGGTAGGTGATATCTATCCAGAAAATCATCCATTTCCTTTAACTTTTCCAGTTTTGTGGAATACAGGTTTTCAAAGTATGACCCAATAACCCTCTGGATTTACCCAGTTTCTGTTGCCATGTCCCCCTTATCATTTCTGACTCTTTTAATTAGCATGTTCTCTCTCTGCCTTTTGGTTAGTTTAGATAAAGGTTTGTCTATTTGTTGATTTTCTCAAAGAACCAACTCTTTGTTTCAATGATTTTTTTGTATTGTTTTCTTTGTTTGTACTCTATTGATTTGAGTACTCAATTTGATTATTTTCTGGCATCTACTCCTCCTGGGTGAGTTTACCTCTTTTTGTTCTAGTGCTTTTAGGTGTTCTGTTAATTCTCTAGTGTGGACATTCTCCAGTTACTTCATGTGGGCACTTAGTGCTCTGAGCTTTCCTCTTAGAACTGCTTTCATAGTGTTCTATATATTTGGGTGTGTTGTGCCTTCATTTTCATTGAATTCTAGGAAGCCTTTGAATTCTTTCTCTTTTTTCTACCTTATTTAAAATTTAAATCAGAAAAGCTGGCTTCAGATGTCAATCCAAGCTCCCTATCCCTCCCTTCCTATCCTACCCCCTCACCAGGCCCCCCGGTCCCCTACCCAATCTCCATTCCATTCCCAGGAAGAGTGAGGCTCTCCATGGAGGATCTCCAGAGTCTGTCATTTCATCCAGGACAGGGCCTGGGCCTACCATCAAGAGTCCAGGCTGAGCATTCCTCATTGTGGGATGGGCAGCCAAAGTCCCTTTGTTTGCCAGGGATAAAATCTACCCAAGGCCCCATAGATTACCTAGGCCTCCTCACTGACATCCACACTCAGGGGTTCTGGATCAGACCCATGCTTTCCACACAGCCATCAATCTGGGTCCAAGAGCTCCCCCTTGTTCAGGTCAACAGTTTATAGGGGTTAAACCAGCCCTGTTTTAAATCCTTTTCTCATCAGTTCTTCCTTTCTGACTCTGGATTCCAGGGGTTGAGGTCAGTATTTAGGTGTGGGTGTCTGCCTCTGCTGCCATCAGTCACTGCATGAACATTCTGTTTTCCAGACACTCTGACAGTGGGATTGTATGCTGGTGCGTCCCTGATTCATCTCAAAAGTCCATTTATGAGTGAGTGCATATCATGTTTCTCTTTCGGAGACTGAGTTACCTCACTCAGAATAGTTTCTTCTAGTGCTGTCCATTTGCCTGCAAATTTCAAGATTCCATTTTGATGAAAAGTTTTTTTTTCATTTTTTAAAATTTATTTTTCTGTTTAAATTTAGATACGAAACAGGGTTGCTTCACAAGTCAGTTCCAGGTCCCTCTCCCTTTCCCTCGCCTACTCCCGTGCCCTCCCCAACCCCCCATTATCCCCTCATTTCCCCCAGGGAGGGTGAGGCCCACCATGGGGGTGTGCATAGTCTGTCATTTCATATAGGGCAGGGCCTAGACCCTTCCCCAAGAGTTCAGGGTGAGAGTGCACCTCACATTGTTGGATGGGAGTCCAAAGTACGTGTGTATACTCGGGATGAGTACTGATCTGCTGCCCAAGGCTCAATAGATTACCTAGGCCTCCTCACTGACACCCACATTCAGGGGGTCTTAATCAGTCCCATGCTGGATTCCCAGGCTGATGCCTGGGATTCAGGAGTTAAACTTTGTCAGGTCAGCTGTTTCTGGGGGTTAAACCAGCCCAGTCTTAATCCCTTTGGTCATCAGTCCTCCTTCTCTGTTACTGGTTCAGCCACTTTGGAAATCAGTATGGAGATTCCTCAGAAAAATGGGAATAAACCTACCACAAGACCCAGCAACTCCACTCTTAGGCATATATCCAAAAGATGCCCATTCATACAACAAAGATGTCTGTTCTACTATGTTCATAGCAGCATTGTTTGTAATAGCCAGAACCTGGAAGCAACCTAGTTGTCCCTCAGTCAAATAGTGGATAGAGAAAATGGGGTACATTTACACAATGGAGTACTATTCAGCAGAAAAAAAAATAATGGAATCCTGAGATTTGCAGGCAAATGGATGACACTAGAAGAAACCATCCTGAGTGAGGTAACCCAGTCACAAAAAGAGAAACATGCCATGTACTCTCTCATATATGAATTTTAGACATAGATCTGGGGAGTGCCAGCCTACAATCCCATGGCCAGAGAGTCTGAAAAACAGAAACTTCATTCAGTGGCTGATCGAAGAAGAGGCTGAATAGTATTTCATTGTATAAATGTACCACATTTCCTGCATCCACACTTCAGTTCATGGGTATCTAGGTTGCTTCCAGGTACTTGCTATTACAGATAATGCTGCTATGAACATATTTGGAATAGACATACTTGTACAAATGTGCATCTTTGGGTATATGCCTAAGAGTGGAATTTCTGGGTCTTGTGGTAAATTGATTCCCATTTTCCTGTGGAATCTCCATACGGATTTGCAAAGATTTCATTCTTTATTTCTTCCTTTACCCAGGAGTGATGCAATTGAGCATTGTTCAATTCCAATGAATTTGTGGGGTTTCTGCAATTTGTGTTGTTGCTGAATTCTAATTTTAAGCGACGGTGGTCTGATAAGAAACAGGGGGTTATTCCAATTTTTTGATCTG